>NW_007260775.1:9616-11263 GCF_000164805.1 Carlito syrichta
TGTAGATTTCTCAAGGAACTAAAAGTAGATGTACCATTTGACCCAGCAATCTCACTACTTCGTATCTACCCAAAGGAAGAGAGATTAGTGTACAAAAAAGACACCAACACCAAATATTTATAATAGCAGAATTTAGAATTGCAGAGGTGTGATCACAGTAGATAATAAAAATGTGTGTGTACGTGTGTGTGTGTGCATGTATACACACACACACACACACACACACACACACACACACACACCATGGAATATTATTCAGAAACAAGAAAGAATAAGAATTATATTTTTGCCGCAACTTGGATGGAATTGGGGACCATTATACTGAGTGAAGTAACACAGAAATAGAAAACAAAATACTGCATGGTTTCACTTATAAGTCGGAGCTAAGCTAAAGGTTTGCAAAGGCATAAAGAATGGCACAAAAGACATTGGAGATTCAGAAGGAAAGGGATGAAAAGGAGGAGAAGGGTGAAAAATTACCTATTGAGCACAATGTGCACTAATGAGGTAATGGGTACACTTTTAAAGCCCAGACCCTTATACCACCACACAAAACAGCCATGTAACTAAAAAACTATTTGTATCCACTAGGCTATTAAAGAATTTATTAGTTATTTATTTTTTTATTATAGGGATGTGGAGTACAATCCAGGATTAGTTATAAAAACATTAGTCATGCAGGTACCCTTGTTGATGAGGTATGGCCCTCCCTCCCCTAGCAGTTTCCCTCAACTGCCAATCCCACCACCACTCTCTTGACTGTTTTCCACTACTGACAATCACTTTCTTATAGCATTATAATTGTTCAAGTTTCAACTGAGAAAAAATGTAAATATCAAGGTATAGGTAGGTGAAAGGGTTTCAACAAAATCAGTCCAAACAAGGCTGTCCAAAATATATAATCAAACTGTCAAAAATCAAAGATAAAGAGAAGATCCTGAAACTTGAAAGAAAAAAAGTATCATTTCACACATAAGCAAGTTCCAGTAAGGCTAGCAGCAGACTTTTCAATAGAAACCTTACAGTCCAAGAGAGAGTGGAATATATCCAAAGTGCTGAAAGAAAAAACTGCCAAACAAGAATACTTTCCCCAGCAAAACTGTCCTTCAGAAGTGAAGGAGAAATAAAGACTATACCAGACAAACAAAAACTGAGGGAGTTCATCACCATCAGACCCATCTTACAAGATATGCTAAAGGGAGTTCTTCAAGCTGAAACAAAAGGACACTAATTAGTAACATCAAAGCATATAAAAAATATAAAACTCACTGGTAAAAGTAAGAACATAGTCCAATTCAGAATACTCATGCTGTAATGGTGGTTTATAAATAACTTATATTTTTAATATAAAGGTTAAAAGACAGACTGATTAAAAATTATAGCTACAATGATTAAGGAATATGCAGTATAAAAAGATACAAATTATAACATCAAAACCACAAAATGTGCAAGGAGTAGGGTAAAAATGTACAGTTTTCTTTATGCAATCAAAGTTAATACTTTGGAAAACATAAAACAAAAACCAATAGTAGATATACAATAGAGGAAAATTAATGAATCAAAGCATACCACTAGAAAAAATCTGCTAATCAAAAAGGAAGACACCAAGAGAAGAAAGGACCAAATGATATGCAAAGCAACCAAAAC
>NW_007260776.1:0-8359 GCF_000164805.1 Carlito syrichta
AAGGCCTTTGTTCTCAGTGTTTTCAAACTCCTGAGTAGCCAACCTGGATATCAGAGCACAGCATCACAATGTAACCAGCATACAAAATCGAACTTCCAGAAGGGCCTAAATGTCAACCACAGGGGGCACATCCATGTCACCCTCCAGGAACCCAGAGTGTGCAGCAATCTTGCAATGTTGCCATCAACCAAAGTGCACTAGAAAAACTGGTTCAGAGAATCTATTTCCATAAGATGAGAAGAGAAGTGGGTACACCAGTACACTGGGTCTCTCACGAAGTCTCAGTATGTAGATGCACAATGGCCCAAAAGTGCTCCTGGGGGTGCCTCCAGGCATAGCAGGAAGAACAGAAAGTTGGAGGCAGTGGAAGGGGGAAGACAGAGAAGGAATGAAGGGGGGAAGGTAAGAGGGACAGTGCATCATCACCATTGGAGAGATAGTCATTTGCTTTCAAAATTATTTTTTGAGAAATAGTTTACACAATATAAAACTCACTTTAAATGTGTGCATCATAACTACCTGATCCATAGTATTTTTATCATCCCCATAGAAACCCCTGGACCTAATACCAATCATTCCATATTCCCCCCTCCCTCTAGACCCAGGCATCCACCAGTCACTATAGACTCACCTTTTCTGGCCATTTTCTATTAGGTAAATCGCAATATGAGACCTTTGGTATCTGACTTCTTTCACTTAGCATAATGGTTTAAAAGTGTATCTCTGTTCTAGTGAGTGTCAGTACTTCGTTCCTTTAGATGAGTGCATAACACTCTATTGTATTACTAGACCACATTTGCTTATCCATCATCAGTTGCTGGACATCTGCATATTTTCTTTAATAATTTATATTTACTGAGATTTTATTCTGTTCAGGCTGCAATTGGTACATTCAGTCCATTTTACAGATAAGTAGGTAGCATGTATTGATAACTTGCCAAAGATTGAGAGTTTATAAGTAGAAGAGCTGAGATTGGATCCCAGGCATTTGGGCCTCCGAGATATTAGATTCACATGATAGAACATTAGAAACATACAAAGGGGCATTACAACATTTCCCCCACATTTCAAAACCATCCAATTCCCCTTTCCTTTAGAGATTTTTTTGCCACTTTGAGAATTCATCCAATGGAACTTGTTTATTTATACCCCAACATGTAAGTATCTTCATTATTGAATAATCCAACCCACTGATTTGAAATGTCCCTTTTGTAGTGTTCTAAATTCATATATGCATTTGCATTACTTTTTTTCCTAGTTGTCCTGCCTTTTTTATCTTTTATATATATGACTTCTCTAGAATTCTTTTTATCATCATTTGATTTTTCTTTTTCTTTTTTTAAACTTTTTAATTTTTGTTTTTCTGGCTACAAGGTTATTCCACAGAAAATAATTCTCTCCAATTTTTCTGAGGTAGCTGACTATGTCCACAACCAATCCACCTCTAAGCTTCACTTAGGTTGCTTACCCAGCCCCAGTCTTTGTTTTCTTGTCAACACCAGGTGGCTCAGAACTCTAGATTTCTCTGTCAGTTTCCTCTGTTGTGAGTTTTGCAGGTCACTCACCTTCAAGATATTTGGATGAGATCTCCCGACAGCTGCAACGCAGGGTAGTTGGCATGATCTAAGGAAAAAGGTGAAATAAATCACATAGATACTGATTACTCTTGTTGGTAAAGTACCAATAAAAATGACTCCAGGCAAAATGTTCCTTCACATAGCCTCGAGACTTGAGAAACTGCATGGCCTTCATGAAATAAAAGTTGGGCACATTATTGACAGCCAGCTCTGGGTGCTTAGGTATATGGACTCCTTGTCCACCATCACAGTCTCCTTTAAAAGGAGTTCATATGGCTGACCACATGCAGAAGATTAAATGAAGACTCCTACCTATCACCATACACAAAAATCAACTCTAAATGAATGGAAGACCTAATGTAAAACCTCAAACAACAAGAACTTAGAAAATTCAGGAGACACCCTCATGGAAATTGGAAATGACAAACAACTCCTGATCAAAACCCCAAGTGCCCATACGATGAGAAATAACTTCACAAGTGGGACCTCATCAAACAAGTTTCTGCAAAGCCAAAGAAACCATAGAGAAAGTGGGTTGAAGGCCACAGGCTGGGAAAAAATATTTGCCAACTATATATCTGACAAAGGACTAACACCTAGGATCTACAAGCAACTCAAAAGAAAGAAAGAAACAGCCCAATTGCAAAGTGAAAACAAAGAAATGAAGAGACACTTCTCAAAGAAAGACATATGAGCAGCCAACACATACATGAAAAAATGCTGAGCCTCACTAGTCATCAAAGAAATGCAAATTAAAACCACACTGCGGTACCACGTAACTTTAGTCAGGGTGGCCATCCTCAATAACTCAGAAAACAACAGATGCTGGAGAGGACGTGGAGAAAGGGGAACACTTCTACACTGTGAGTGGGATGGTGAACTAGTACAACCTCTGTGGGAAACAGTGGGGTGATTTCTAAAAGACCTAAAAACTGACCTTCCATATGACCCAGCAATCCCCGTTCCAGGTATAAACCCAGAGGAACTCAAAACACTCTATGAAAAAGATACCTAGACACATATGTTTATTGCAACATTATTCACAATAGCAAAAACATGGAACCAGCTGTGCTGCCCATCAAAAGTGAACTGGATGAAAATATGTGGCACATATACAAGATGGAATATTATGTAGCCATAAAGGACAAAATATGACATTTGCAGCAACTTGGATAGACTTAGTCTATAATAATCAGTGAGCTAACATAGAAACAAAAAACTGAGTACTGCATATTTTCACTCATAAGTGAACTCTGAACAATAATCATAATTCATAAGAAAGGGATTGGCAGTAGTTGGAAACTGCCGGGGTGGAGGCACTTCATGTGTAAGTGTACCTGATCTCGAATCAGGTGTAGTGGGGGCCAAAGTGAGGCCCAAACTTTACCTGCACAATGACCATTTGTATCCTTGACCCTGAATTGTACCCCACATCTTGAAAAAATTTTTCAAAAAGAATAAATACACACAAACACACAAAATCTAAAGGAAATGGAGGACTTTCTGACATCACACAAACTCCCGAACTGGAGACAAGAAGAAATCAAGACCCTAAATAGGCCAATAATAATCCAGGAAATTGACTATGCCATAAGAAAACTACCTACAAAAAAAAGTCCCAGACCAGATTGCTTTCCAGCAGAATTCTACAAAACATACAAGGAAGAACTGATACCAATCCTACTGAAAGTATTCCAGGCAATTGAGAAAGATGGAACTCTCCCCAAATCATCTAATAAAGCTAACATCACATTCTTATCCAAGCCAGGTAAAGACCCAAAAAAGAAAGAGAACTACAGGCCAATAACCTTGAACATAGATGCTAAAATAATCTACAACATCCTAGCAAACCGGATTCAACAATACAGCTCAAAAAATCATCCACCATGACCAAGTATGTTTCTTCCCTGGGATGCAAGACTGATTAAACATTCATAAGACCATAAATGTAATTAAATATATCAACAGATGTAAAAACAAAAGCCGCATGATTGTATTACTAATACAGAAAAAGCTTTTGATAAAATCCAGCACCCCTTCCTGATAAAAACCCTTGAACATCTAGGCATTGATGGAACATCCCTCAAAATAGTAAGAACCATCTACGAGAAACCCACAGCCATCACACTGCTAGAGAAACAGAAATTGGAACACATTTCCCCTGAAAACTGGAACAAGATAAATATGCCCACTTTCATGCCTCCTTTTCAAAATAGTTTTGGAAGTCCTAGCTAGAGCAATCAGAGAAGAGAAGGCAATCAGGGTATCCAAATACGAAAAGAGGAAGCCAAGTTTTCTCTCTTTGTAGATGACATGATTTTATACATCGAAAACCAATGAGAATCTATCAAAAAACTCCTTGCCCCGATAAAGGATACTGGCAGAGTCTCAAGGTATAATGTAAATGTGCAAAAGACAAAGATCAGATTCAAAAAGAAACTACAAATCTAAGACCACTCATATTTCCTACACGGTGCACCCAATGAATTTTACCCTATTCTTCAACCAAGTCACAAAAGGAGCTCTTCAATCCCTTTGTTCCTTAAAGCTGTTGTAAAGTCACTCATCAGATCCATACACATGATTTCAGAGTGACTTTATTAACTCCACCTAGATATTCCATTCCTTCTTCTTCAAAAATATTAATGGGGTATTTAACATATATGCATAAAAGTGTGTAATATAAAATATAATGTTAAAGTGTAAATAACTATCGTTATATCAATGAATATCTATGAGAAACAGTGAAATATTCTCCCTAACATGAAAGCCAAGAGGAACGTGGGACAATCACATCTATCTTGCAGGACTCTAACTCCAAAAGCTCAACCGCTTGGGTGCTGTTATACCTTCCTACCAACTCCTTCCAACCAATCCTGTCAACTTGTTGGGAATCTGACCTTCCTATTGGCTATCTCATAGCTTCAACTGTCTTCTTGGTGACATCATTCTCCCTCCAAACCTATCCCCACCTGGTAGAATCTTGGAGTTACCATGGAGTTGTCTGTAAATACATTTGAATCACCGAAAGGACCAGTGACCTGTGTGACCAGTGACTTTCCTCCTGGACCCCTGCACTCCTTGGCTTCAGGCACAAACATAAACTCCAGTATCAACTCTGCATTCGTTATGTCTACAATTGATGTTTCCTCTTTCTAACCATGTCAGGTAAGAAAAGAAAATGTTTTTCATTAGATTTCTTTCCTTCTAAATTCAGCAGAAGAGTAACAAGAGCCTGGACTCATGAGAGCAAGTCTTGAACTAGAAATCTAGAAACCTAATTTCAGTTTTGCTTTGACATTCACTCGCTGTGTGACTTTGGGTAAATCATTGACATAACTTTGTGAGACAAAATGTTTCCTTTTCTGTTACTTGATGATAATGATCCATTATTACCTCTAGTGCCTTTCTTTTCTAACCTTTAGCTTTAAGGGACATACATATAAACAATGAAATTAAAGACTTTTTACAAGTGTTTTTTTCAACAGATACAGAGAAAAATTAAGTTGTGTAGAAAACTAGCAATATGTCCGAAGATATTTCTTCAATTATACTAAACATCAACTAATATTTTATCTTTAGTATTTTAAAGTAAGTGATGTTCAAAAAGTAATATTCACATGTTTTGGCACTTTCTATTTAAACAAGGTAAAATGAGAAATAACGGAGAGAGAAGAGAGGGTCCTGGATTACAAGGTGGTCAGCATTCTGGGTTAAGACATATGGGACAGTTTCAGTAAGCACCAGCCAACAAGAACTGATAAGGGGAAGAAATACAAAATGAAGGATATAAGAATATAAGAAGGAAAAGGACAGAAATGTTTCCAAAGAAAAAAGAGGTTGTTTGGGATAGAATGTTGAAGAGAACCAAATATTTTAAATTAAAGCACATACAGTAATGAGTGGAAAACTAATCAGAGAAAGGAAAAATGACATCGGTTTTTAGCAAAAACTTACATTAATGGACCAGGAAGAAAACTAAGGCTAAAATATAGTATCAGTTGGAAATGTAGTCACTCAGGAAAGTAACATTCAGCTGCACAGACCTTTTCTATTGTCTCTCTGAACACAGATGGCAGTTTTGTTTTGTTTTTTTACATATAAAACACTTCACAAATTTACCTCTTATCCTTGGGCAGAGGTCATGCTAATCTTCTCCATATTGTCCCAATTTTAGTATATGTCCTGCCAAAGCGAGATGACATTTGACAGTTTTGAATATACATATTTTAGAAATATATTTTATAAATAATGCTTTCTCTAAACAAGATACTAGTAAAAGTGTTATTTAGGGGGCTGGAGAAAACTAAATTTGCAGTCTTCTATTTATTGTGATTTTTAAACTATATGGATGTTACACTATTACAAATAAATTATGTTTTCTTAAAAAAGTGGTTGTCGCCTAACTTGCATTAGAAGAACAAATTCCTTAGTGTGGTAAATAGGTTCCAAGTACAGGTTTCTGTCATCTTTATTTTTTTATTTTTTTGAGTTGGAGTCTCACTCTCGCCCAGACCGGAGTGCAGTGGCCGCTCCTGGTCACCGCAGCCTCGACCTGGTGGGCTCTGGCGATCATTCCGCCTCAGCCTTCTGAGTAACTGGAACTACAGGCGCGCCCTACCACGCCTGGCTAATTTTTTTTTAATTTATTGTAGAGATGAGGTCTCGCCTGCCCAGGCGGGTCTCGAACCCATGGGCTCAGGCAATCCACTCACCTCAGCCTCCCAAAGGCACGGGATTACAGGTTGAGCCACCGAGCCTGGCTTTTGTCATATTTAAAATTATTTTCTTCCCTAAAAAAGTACACACTAATATACAATTAAATATTTTTAGACCTAGTATTTTAAAAAAGACATAAAAATAAATAGTTTCATCTCTAGAAATTCCACATGTATCTAAAACAATATTCTGCTGTCCATTCAGTTTTCCCACATTACAAATTATGATTCAATTGGATTATAGCAGTGATGGCTATTTTTAAATTTGAGAATTAATTTTCCAGAATGTTAAAAATGATTATAACCTAGGTGTGAAGAATATAAAAACCTACAGAATACCTTTCAAGTGTTCCTTTTGGCTTATGGGATAATATTAAGTAACATATTAATTTTTACTAGGATTACTATCAGTCATTTGCTGGGTAATATTCAGAGAAATATGAATGAGCATGACAGTAAACTTCTTTACACTTCTGTTTTGCTCTCTGCACTGTGTCAGTTTTTAATGGAAATATTTGTCTGCATATGTTATGGCTACCCACTTATTCATATTTACTTTACATTGCTGCTTGCTGCATACTTTCTACAAATGTAGTGTCCTGTCTATATGTTCTGGCTAGAAAGTCATTACGAGCTGTTTCTTGGTTCATCGATTCCCTAATATAGAGTAGATAGTATTCAGTTTCATAATATTACAAATATAAATAACAAAGCAACAATCATTAGTAATAGTCTATACTCTGATGTTTGCCGCATAACCTGATTTTCATTAACAACCACGTATTCTTTTAAATTCTGTGATGTTATATACATTTTCTATAACTGTTATCCCTTTCCTTTCCAGAATCTATTATATATTCCTTTATATATATTATGTAAATCACTTTTATTCATGTATGGGTTATAACCATTATTATTATAACCACCACTTTATAAAAAACAGTGCAGTCTGCAGCTCAGAGGTTGAATTTCTATTTCTTTCAAAAAGCATTTCTTGAAAAACAAACTCTCAGGCAGTCATTTGGATCTAGGATTAGAATACATTCTTCAATTGGGTAAATAAAGACACTTTAGAGTCACTAACTAGCCACTGTTAAATGTGAATTCAAGGAAATGGCATGCAACCTTCATAAGAAGAATGAGACACTAACAATTACAATAGTCATAGCTGCTATGACTGTCTAATAAACCAGAAAATGACAATATTGAAAGTTCCATTTTTCCCAGTTTCTGGTCTTTATTCAGAGTAGTGTCCTGGTAAGGAAGTCAAGTTAAATAATCTGATAAAGATACATTAAAAATAGACAGGTAAATCTGACCATTCTGAGTCTGTTTTCTCTAATTATAATAAAATAATAATAAATTCTTAGAACAGAAGTGTCTGTGGAACTCCTAGTTCTAATATGCTTCAATAATAGGAAATACAAGGAAATGCTGGTGCAGGCTGGGAGTAGGTGGCTTATAGCCTAGCAACAATATATAAAAATGACTTATTTAGATCTTATGCACATTTGTGCACCAGTGCATGCAAAAGCAGTTGTTCAGAAGACCAAACTGCTCGAACACTTACATCCATCAAAAACTGTTTGCCTTGGAGTATCTCAGTGAGAATTGTGTTAGTCTTATTGCTTGAAACAATCATAAGTTAATACTGTTTCTCAAATATAGTGGGAACTTCATGCTCTCATTGGTTTTTCCATAACCCTTTTGTTTCCTATAGAAAATATCCAAAATCCAACTTCACTTGGAACTGCAAATTCTATACAACTTTCTCTTCCTGTGGTGAGCAATGTGGCTTCCCAAACAGGGAATGTCTGCAACTTTTCCAGAGTCTCTGCTCCCGCCATCAGTTCAGCATGCCTATTTCAAGTGTCTAGCACCTCTTTTCAGCCACTCATAGGTGGTGCCTACCTAAACCAACATTCTAGCACAACTATGCTAGCTGGGGTTGCTGCCCAGAGCCAGATCTGCACTTCAGCTGCCTCATATCCAGGTAGTTTGTGTAGGATATCACAAGAAAGCACTGAAAGAAGTTATCTTCACTCAGTGATTTCACAATGACTG
>NW_007260777.1:0-7818 GCF_000164805.1 Carlito syrichta
AGCTGTCCACGGGCAGCCAGTCGGTGAGTAGCACACTTGGCGAGGGCAGGGCAGGCGTGGGCAGGGCGAAGTGCTCAGATGCTGGCCTGTCTCCACTCACAGGACTCAGCGCAGTGAGCCTGACTGATGACGGAGAGTCGGCACAAGGAGACACAGGGGAGGGCACTACTCCCAAGAGTCCCACTACACAGAAGATTACTCACCTGCTATCCAGATCCAGGTCACCCAGGAGATCCCAGGCCTGGCCGACAAGCCCTGCATACCCTTTTTCTACAGGCATCATGGGTGTAATGAGTTGAAGATATTGGACATTTAGAGCCAGGAGACGTGCTGGGGCCTCTGCCCCCACCATGCTCCTTCCCCTCCTAACCCGCCCCTGCCACTGTGTGCTTGCCACTCCTTTCCTGCCATCTCTCCCTCCTCACCCGTTCATCTTGACAGTAGCAAGATAGGGCCTGTGCCTAACAGGGAGAGAAATTGGGGCAGTCCCTTCGCCAGCTGGATCAGGGCCTCATCTTAATTTCTGGATTTGCTTTGTTCCAGAAAAACAAAATGCCTGAGGCTCAAAACTCTAGTTTCTTTTAGGCTGTCCCTCAGGAGTAGCAGGGATTCCTGGGTCATCTCCTTACCCCACCCAGCAGGCCTTCTTCAGACGGCTCCCTCTTCTTACTCAGAGACACTTGGGGCAGGACAACGGGGTGGCATTCTCTCCAGGTGGACAGTTGGGCTAACTGTCAACTGGGAAAACACAGGCTGTGTGGTTGAGCTCCCCTGCTCATGTGTACATATTGTATTTGTGTAACATTTTGTTTATTCTAGGGGTTGTGCCTTCCCCTGTATAATAGGCATGGTTGAAGCTGGCAAATAAAAAGATTCTAATAATAATTTGGTTTGGGGAAACTTATTTATTGCTAGTACAGGGTAGAGGAAGGAGGCGGGGATGGAGTTGTGGCACCCTGGTGACAGGGCTCCAGTTATTTGGCTTTTCATTTCAAAATAAAATAAATGAATTCATCCATACTACTCAGTGTCATGTTCATGTTTCCATTACTGGGTCCTGGGTCTACCACACTATATGTTGGAGTTGGTACCGGTATAGGGCAGGCTTCTGGATTGTTCGGAGTCCCAGAGTTTCTAATCATGTTCAGTGGAGCAGCTAGGGACCTTCAGGCACTGTCACCTGTGTACTGCTGAGTGATGTCTGGGAGATTTCAAGATGACTGATGGGGCAGTAAGGGGATCTGAAAGGAGTTAATTTAAAAATCTCTAAAAGTATTGTATGTTGAGTCAGAGTCTCACTTTGTTGCCCAGTGTGGAGTGCAGTGGCATGCTCACGGCCACCACAGCCTCAATTTGCTGGGCTCAGGCGATCCTCTAGCCCCATCCTTCCAAGTAGCTGAAACTACAGACATGTACCACCATACCCAGCTCATTTTTGGTTTATTGTAGACATGAGGTCTCGCTAAGATGCCCAGGCTGGTCTCCAACCCTTGGGCTCAGCCAATCCTCTCACCACTGCCCAAAATGCTGGGATTACAGGCGTGAGCCACTTCGCCCAGGTTTATAAAAGGATTTACAAAAAGCTCAGGGAAATCAGTCACAGTGGATCTGATTTGTAGTCCCACTGACTCGGACGCTTTCAGCATTCTTAAAGATCAATAATTCCAGCCAGGAATTTCTTACCTAGCCATGCTAATCTTCATAAGTGTTGGGCAACTAAAATCATTCCCAGACTTCCAATCCCTAATAGAATATGTTGTCTCCAGACCAGTCCTCCAGGAGAGGCTTAAGAAGCTGTGGAACAGAGAACACACAAAAAAGGAATGGTCATGCCTATCAAAAAACTTGGGCAAGCACAGTTAGCAGAAAATACAATGCACTCACAAACATGAAAATACACAAATAAATAATACAAGAGTTAAAAGGAAACAAAGCAACCCCTTAAGAGCCCTATGATGGGGATCAATTCTTACATTTCAATAATGAAATTGAGTGTGAATAGTGTAAATATGCCACTGAAAGAGTGGCAACCTGAATGAAGGAGCATGATCTAATAGCCTGCTGCCTCTAGGAAACTCATCTCACTGAAGATGACACCCATGAACTCAAATTTGGTGGCTGGAAAATGATCTTTCAGGCAAGTGGAAAACAGAAGAGGGCAAGTGTAACTATTCTGGGACAGACAAAACAGTCTTCGAACCATTGAAAGTTAAAATGGACATGGAAGGACACTACATAATGATAAAAGGTCAATCCACCAGCAAGAACTATTCCTCCTAAACATATATGCACCCAACAAGGAGCACCGGGTTTCATAAAACAAGTACTGAGTAGGCTAAGAGAGGACATTGACTCTCACACAATCATAGTGGGAGACCTACATCTCTCACTAACAGCTTTAGATAGAGCATCAAAGCAGAAAACCAACAAGGAAATCCAGAACCTCAATTAGACACTCGGTCAAATGGATATGATGACAGACATCCATAAAACACTTCACCCAACATCTACAAAATAAACATTCTACTCATTGGCACATGGAACACACTCTAAGATTGATCACATTGTTGGACATAAATTGAGTGAACACATTTCAAAAGATCAAAATTATATCATGCATTTTCTCAGATCACAGTGGCATATAAATAAATAATGCCAGCAAGATATGTCCAGAACATGCAAAGACATGGATATTAAAATACCACTGAAAGACTTCTGGGCCAACACAGATATCAAGACAAATACAAAGATTTCTGAAAGCAAATGAAAACAAAAACACATCTTATCAGAATCACTGGGATAACATGAAGCAGTGTTAAGAAGAAAATTCATAGCATTGCATGTACACATGAAGGTAACCGAAATATCGCAGGTAAAGTGCCGAACGTCACACCTCAAGGAGCTGAAAAGGCAGGACAACTTAAATCCTCACTTCTGCAGCAGAATCCAGATCATCAAGAAAATAAATCACAATTGCAGTATATAGAAGACAAAAATATCATAGAAAGTATCAACAAGAGAAAAAGCTGATTCTTTTTTTTGATATCTAGAAGCATTTATTTTATGCAAAAAACTTAAATATGATGTGTACAGGAAAAGTGCACACGTTACCTATGCTGAACAATGCCAAGAAACATAATGTACTGATGCAACAGTTGTCTTCTAAAAGAAACAAAAACTGAGCCGAGACCAGCAGACAAAAGCAAAATACTTCCTTCCCAACAGCACAGCATCGAAAACTAATAGCAATCCTGAACACCTCACCTCCGACGTCCCTTACAAAGCTGCCAAAGGCCAACTATTTTTAAAAATTGAACTTTTTTTTACATCAATAATAAAAATCTGGTGACAAACATTACAAAACCAAATGCTGGACAGTCTTTTACCCTTTAAAATCCCAAATATTCCAACATAACCATAGGAGTAAAAACCATTTTAAAGTGATATGTTCTACGAAACAAACAACAATATGTACATTTATTGCAAATTATATTAAACTAAAATGAGGGAAATCAAAATATGAACTGTTCACTACTTGCAAATCAATAATAATTTTAATTATTTTCTCACTCTGATAAAAATCAGAAAGCAACATTTATAAAATTGCCACCACATCACTTTTCATAGCAGGGAATTGAAATCTGTACATCTCATTTTTGCAGAAAAGTAGGCAGGCAGAAAGAATTATACATCAAAATTTCCAAAAGGAAAAACAAAGAAATATTTCATCTGATCTCTTTTCTTTTAAAAAAATTAATTCAGTAGATTTCTATTTTTTCTTGTGTAACATGGGAATTCCTGGTTCTAAAATGGAGAATTTCTGTGTCAGTGTAAGGACATTTTGTTACTTTCTTTAAAATAAAAACTGCAGCATGGAAATTAATGGTGTATTATGCATTTAAACTCCAGATATGCAGGAACTGGAACCAAGTGTTAAGCAATTTGCTTAATTATTGACTTTTCCTAAGAAAAGTCTGAGTGGGGGGTGTAGCCCAGAGCTGCTTTTAGCCTCTCTCGAGAGGTGCTGCTGTCCACTTCCATCGGAGGACTGGGGTCATATGGAAAGGAAGCAAGAGTTTCTTTCCATTTTCAAGGCCGAAAGTGTGAGTTCTGATGTGAACGCTGTCTCCTGCTCAGGACACTGTGAATTCAAGGCCTGTAGGAGCCAGAGCTGCTTCTGTGTGGCCCTCACTCCCTCCCTTTACAAAGGACTCTTCTTTTTACCTCTGCAGGTCAATCTGTCTCTCTGCTGGGACTGCCTTTTTGGCTCCATCTTGCAGTTTGGGTGCTTTGGCATTTCCTGCTTCCAAGCCCCCAGGGCTCTCCTGGCTGCCTGTAGCTCGCTTCCTCCCCTTGCTATTAGGCTTATTTACATCATCGTTTTTGGTTGGGTTGCCCTGAGATTCTGATTTGGGTTGGCGTCCTCTTCGGGGTTTGGAAGGGGCAGGCGATCCTGATTCATCCACTTTCTTGTCTGTCTTTTGTTGGATATTCTCCACCCCAGCTGCAGTTACTGTTCTTTTCTTTCCTCGGTCACTGCTGATGTTGCCCTGGGCAGCCTGATCAGAATTAATTTCCTTGCTCTTTACCGGGTCAATATTCTTTCCAGGTGTGACAGAAATAATTCTCACAGGGTTCTCTTCATTTTCACTACCTCCAGTTTCTGCTGCCTCTGAACTCTGTTCCCTTGATCGATTTCCGGTTGAAGGGTTCAATTCTGAATTTACATTAATATTGCTTCCAGTCTCCGTGCCAGTGCTTCTAACATAAGGTTTTCTTGCCGTTGCTGATAGAGGCTTGTTTACTGCACCCAATACTCCAGCAGGCTTTGGCTTTCCTGTTCACAGAAGCACTCTTGTCTCTTCTGAAATATAATTCTTTTCATTGCAGAAGTCCTTTTCTGGTTGTGTAAAAAACTTCATTGGGAGGACTGGCTCCTTTGGAGAGTCTGCATTGCACATGGCGCTTTTACTGTTTATAGCACACAGAGCCACATCACAAACTGTACAAAGTCTTTCATTTGTTTTGGATTCATCAGGAGACTGGGCACCTCGGCTGAGCTTGACGTTCTCTGCCATTTTCTTCACAAAGGCTTGACCATTGTTTTCATTCTTCATCATTAAAACTTCAAGCACGAACCATAGGAACTCTTTGATATCACGAAGCTGATCAACATCTTGTGATCTTGTGAAATCTGGATCATGGGCTAGCAGGTGAATCATGTATGGAACTACATATTCAGGCAACAGTGATAATAATTTCTCAGTAGCCATAGGGTTCTGTTTAATGTACTCCCTGCGTATACTGATATTTTTTAGTAAACACTGTCATGCATGTGCCCTCCTCTCCTTTACTGGATCTTTGGCACACAAGGCAAAGATTGCCATGTACTCCAGGGGGAGCAGCAACTTCACAAGTGCCTTGTGGAGCTTCTGAGCAAATATCTGCCTTACTTGATAACACTCATCATTAATAACAAGTGCACAGAGTTGAAACTGTTCTGGGGTAATAATTTCATGGTAACAAGGTCTGAGCAAGCTTCATTATGGCACTACCAGCAGCTAATCGCAAGCAAGACATATCAGATTTACTGATTCTTTTCTGCTCTGTCAGGTCACCCTCACTAACCAACATCGCTGATAATAACCATAGAGTGGAATTGGCAGATTTAGACTGGTTTTTCATACCCAAAAAACTGATTCTTTGAAAGGATAAGTAAGGTTAACATATCACTGGCCAGATTGGCTAGAGAGAGAGAGAGAGAGAGAGAGACCAAATAAACACATGCAGAACCACAAAAGTTGAAGTCATAATTGACCCTGAAGAAATGCAAATGGTTATCACAGATTACTATGAATACCTGTATGCAAATAGACTAGGAAACCTAGAGGAAATAGAGGACTTTCTTATAACACACCACCTCCTGAGGTTGAAACAAAAAGAAATTGAAACTCTAAGGAGACCAATGACAATCCAGGAAATGGACTCAGTCAAAGAAATATCCCCACCCAAAAAACCATGGGCCAAATAGCTTCTCAGCTAAACTCGATGAGACATACTAAGAGGAGCTGACACCAATCTTCTTGAAAGTTTTCCAGGCTATTGAGAGTGATGAAACTCTCCCCAACTGATTTTATGAAGTTAAAGTTGTGCAGATACACAAACTGGGCAAAGACCCAACAAGAAAGCAAATTGCAGGTCAATCTTGTTGATGAACATCGATGCAAACATTCTCAACAAGATTCTAGCCAATCGGAACCAACAACACAACTCAAGGATCATCCACCATGACCAGGTTGGTTCATTCCTAGAATGTAGGGCGGTTCACCATTCAGAGCACCATCAATGTAATCCACAGCCCATTAACAGAAGTAAAACCAAGAACCACATGATTATATTGTTAAACACAGAAAAAGCATTGGACAAAATCCAGCATCCCTTCTTGATGAAAATCTCTTGAACCCCTATACATGGAAGGAATATTCCTCAAAACAGTAAGAATCCACAGCCAACATTTTGCTCAGGGGGCAGAAGTTGGAATCATTCCCCTGAAGAATGGGAACAACATAAGGACATGCTCTCTCTCGCCACCTGTTCAACATAGTGCCCGGAGACCTAGCCAGAGCAATCAGGCAAGAGAAGGAAATCAGGGGTATCCAAACAGGCAAAGAGGAAGTGAAGATATTCATCTTTGTGGACAACTGCATCCAGTTGCTTGAGAGACTGACGCTAAGGGTGTGCCAGGATGTGAGGGTCTGGTGGGGAGCGGCCTGGATGCAGATGTGACCGCCTCTGAGTCCCCTAATCCCCAGGTGAGTACCTTGTCCTGTCCCAGAACCAGAGGGCGGTGCTTGCTCCCTCTGCAGATCTCTGTGAGGCGGGCCTTGCAGACAATGGGGAGCCTGCACAAGGAGAGACGGGAGGATCAAGCAGCTGCAACACAGATCCACAACCCCCAGGAGCACCGGGCTTGGGCATCCATCCAGGCATCCCATGTTTCTCCTGGGCTGACAAGAGGGGTGTGGTGATTTGGTCATCTAGAGTTCAGAGAAACGGAGCGGAGGCTCTACCCCCACCCTGTTTCTTCTCCTCCCACCCTGCCCCAGCCACCTTACCCCTGACACTCCTTCCCTGCCATTCCTCCCCCTCCCCCCTTTATCTCTAGAAGCACTGCTGTCTGACAGGAGACCAGCCAGTGCAGACCTGCTCCCGATCAGGGCTTAATCTCAATTTCTGGGCTTGCTTACTTTGAGCAAAACAAAGAGTCAGAGCCTCTTACGTCTAGCTGTTTGGAGGCTGCCCTCAGGAGAGGCAGGGACTCCCTGGCGGCCTGCTCATCCCATCAAGCAGGCTTTCCTTCAGATGGGTCCCTCCTCTTACTCATAGACACTGGGGCAGGACAGTGGGTCAGAGTTTTCTCCCCAAGTGGACAGTTGGGCTCACTGGCAGACAGGCCAAAGCACCGGCTGCTGGGTTGGGTTCCCCTCCACCTGTGTATCTGCTGTAACTGTGTAACCTTTTGTGTGTTCTGGAGCTGGCAATGTTCTGGAGCTTGTATGTGTGGAGCTGGCAAATGAGAAGATTCTAACATTTGGGACTGGGAAACTGATTTATTGATAGCACAGGGCAAGGGAAGAAGGTGGAGAAGGGGTTGTGGCAGCCTGATGACATGGCTCCAGTTTATTTTGCTTTTATTTTGAAATAAAATAAATGGATTTATCCCTACTGCCCAGCCTTGTGCCCATTTTCAGCAGTGTCCTGGGTCTCACCACAGAATGGAGAAACTGGTGCCAGCAGAGGGCAGGCTTCTAGATTGCT
>NW_007260778.1:0-9495 GCF_000164805.1 Carlito syrichta
CAAATCAGAGTTTTGAAACAGGTAATCTGGGGAAAGACAGTTTTCATATACAGGACACTACACGGCCTCTAACTAAGGAAGAATAAAAAATCTTTGTTGTACGAGTACTCAATCCATAAAATTCCCAGGGTGTCTTTTATGAAACAAATAAGAAACAGGGCGTCAAGCTCCCCAAGAGTTTCGGAGCAATATAGCATGCGGATATTACGAATCAGTCATTTCAGGACTCCAGCAACATTCTGGTCCTCTTGAAAGTTGTAAACGGGTATCAGGCACTCCAAGTGCGTTAGGTTCCACGGAACACCCAAGGCCAGATTCCAGGACAAAAAGAATCTTCTTTCCGTATTTGTTTGTAACTCTGGTCTTAAGGTGAACCCTGTAATCCTTCACTTTCCGTTTCTCTCTTTATTTTGAGAGGGGACAAAGGTTTTGTAGTTGCCAAATATTTAGTATATATTTTTAAAGGTAACCAGGAATCATGGATTCCACGTCCCTAGGAAACATCTGGGCATCTGTCTTTTTGTATACAGAGTTTGGAATCCACATCGAAAGGGAAATCAGGGCATCTTGCTGAGAACGAAAAAGAACCGGAAGGTTCTAGGAGCTCCCAATAACAGGAATCTACAGGGCCTCTTGATAAGATTTAATCACCAGTCTTGGATTCTGGTTCCCTACATTTTTCAGAGCTACTTGCTCCGTGGATATGCTAAATCTTTCATTACAGATCCACAGAAACTTTCTGGTCCTCCTTTTAGTTGTAATCAAGGATCTGGCCCTCCAAATCCTTTTGTGTCCTAGGAACATCTACGACAAAAATTTTGTTTCGCAGAATCAAAAGGCATATTGGTGCAAAATCCCTCGATTAGGGTGACCTCAAACTACAGGAAATTCTTGTGGGCGGGCAGGTCGGAATTGGGATGTTAGGTTTAGAAAATTTCCACATTTTGGGTAGGTCTTGTGAAGGCGATTCAGGAATCTTGGATTCCAGTTCCCAAAGTACATTATGGTCGTCTTTCTCTTGATATACAAATAACTGGAATTCTCGGTCACCAGGAACTGTCTCGGCATCCTGCAGAGTGAAGCAGGAAGCTGGGTAATGGGAGTCGTCATATACATCAAACTACACGTCATATTGCTAAGTAAGTATAAGGATCCTTGGTTACATGAGTCCTCAATCCCCAAAACTACAGGCCGACTTCCTAAGAGATAACCATGAATCAAGTGTTTGAATTTGGAATCTAGGTAATGGGAGTTCTCACATAGAGAAAACTTCACTGCCTGTTGCTATCTAATAATACAGAATCTGCATTACTCATGTCCTCAATCCATAAAAAAACTTCAGGTCGTCTTGCTATGGACTAAACACGAATAAGGGTGTTTTCAAACATGAATCTGGAGAAATGGAGTGCTTATATACAGACAACTACATGACCTTTTGCTAAGAACGAATAAGGAATGTGGGTTACATGAGTCCTCAATCCCAAACGTCTACAGGGCATCTTGGAAAGGGCTAAAAAAGAATCAGAGTTTCGAAGCAGGATCCATGTACAGACAATCCTAATATATAGGAAAATACACGGCCAATTGCCAAGGAAGAAAAAAAATTGGGGTTATAGCAGTCCTCAGTCCTAAAAATCAACAGGCCATCGGCTGTGGGCTAAACAAGAATCAGGGTTTAGAATCTGCAACATAAGTAAAAGCAGTCCTCATATACAGAACCTACACGATCTCTTACTAAGGAGAAATAAGAATCCTGTTTTCCACTCTTCCTCCGTCACAATATCTACATGACATATTGCTAAGGACTAAACAAGAATCAGGGTTTCCAAACCAGCTTCTGGGGAAAGGGAGTCCTCATATACAGGACACGACACGGCCCTTGATTCTGGAACAAAAGTATCTTCTTGCTGTATTTGGATGTAACTCTGGTCTTAAGATGAACCTGGTAATCATTTAACTTCCGTTTGTATTTTTATTTGGAGTGGGGCCGAGGATTTTGCAGTTGCCAAATATTTAGTACGTATTATTAAATTGTAACCAGGAATCATGGATTCCACATCCCTAGGAAACATCTGGGCATCTGCATTTTTGTATACAGTGTTTTGGTATCCACATAGACAGGGAAAATCAGGGCATCTTGCTGAGAACAGAAAGGGAATTCGGTTCTTGGAGTTCTCAATCGCCTAAATCTAAAAGGTCTCTTGATAAGGTTTAATCAGCAATCTGGGCTTCTATGTCACCATATATTTATGGTGTCGTTTGAAAAGGGAACCAGGAATCTTGGGTTCCAATTCCACAAGAACCATCTCGGCATATTTGTATGTAACTCTTGACTTAAGATGTACCCTTTAATCCTAAACTTCCGCTTTTGCATCACTGGATTTGGGCCTGGGTTTTGCGGTTACTGAGTATGTTGTACATATTTTTAAAGGTAGTCAAAATCACGGATTCCACGTCCCTGGAAAACAGCTAGGCATTTGTCTATTTTTATGCAGAATTTTGGAATCCAGATACCAGGGAAAATCAGAGCATCTTACAGAGAACGAGAAGGGAATCCGGGTTCAGGGAGTCCTCCATCGCAAAAATCTATAAGGCCTCTTGATAAGGTTTAATGAGGAGTCTGGGCTCGCAGTTCCCTACATTTTGCAGAGCTACTTGCTGCGTTGATACCTAAAATCTCTCATTACACATTCCCAAGATGTTTAAGGTCCTTTTGATAATTGTAATCGAGGATCTGGACCTACAATTCCGTTAGTTTCTTATGAACATCTTCAGCCATAATCCAGTTCCCCAAGAATCAATTGGCATTTTGCTACTACATCCTTCGCTTCAGGTTGCCTCAAAATATAGAACTTTCTTGTGGTCTGGCTGCTAGTAATTGGGATATTGAGATTACAATGTTCCACATTTTTACAATTTCTTGTTATGGGGACCATGGGAACTTGGATTACAGTTCCAAGGTACCACAGGTGAGTCTTCCTATTGATATCAAAACAACTATAAATCTACGTTCATCAGGAAATATTCAACAAATTTCTGAGAATGAAGCAGGAATCTGAGGTATAGGAGTCTTCATATACAGTAACCTACATTGCCTCTTGCTACAGAAGATTATGGAATACGGGTTACATGAGTCCTCACATCCCAAAAAACTACAGGGAGTCTTACTAAGGGAAAAAAATGTATCAGGGATTTGACGCACGAATCTGAGGAAGGAGAGTCCTCATATACAGGAAAATTCACAGCCTCTTGCTAAGGACGAATAAGGAATCTGGGTTAACATATGCTCTATCCTAAATATCTACAGGGCGTCTTGCTAAGGGCTAAACAAGAATCAGGTTTTCAGAGCAAAAATCTGGGTATTGGGAGTCTTCATCCACGGGAAAAAACACAGTCTCTTGCTAAGGAAGAATAAGATATCTCGTTTTCCCGTGTCCTCAATGCCAAAATCTACAGTCATCTTGATAATGTCTAAACAAGAATCAGGATTTTGAAGCAGGAATTTGGGGAATGGGAGACTTCATATGCATGAAACTACCGGGGCTCTTTCTAAGGAAGAATAAAGAATTGGGTTTCCACGAGTTCTCAATTTCCAAAAATGTAAAAGACGCCTTGCTAAGTTCTACAAAATTCGGGGCTTCGACGTCCCCACATTCTTCTGAGCTGTTTCCTATTTGGATATTATTAATCAGTCATTCCAGAAGACCAGCAACATTCTGGTCCTCTCGATACTTTAAAGGGTAATATGGCACTACAAGTCCATTTAGATTCTGGATCCTCTAACGCCAAATTCCAAGACACAAGTAATATCTCGGTTCTTTTGAATGTGAGCCCTGAGTGCAGAGTTAAATCATACTCCAGAAACCTCTGGCAGTTGAGCTATTTGGAATTAGGAACTTGGGGTTAGATGTTGCACCATTTTTAGAAGGTATTTTTGGGAGGGCACCAGGATTCCTTGCTTCCAAGTCTACAGGAACATTCTGGAGTCTTTCCTTTGGAAGCCCAGAGTCTGGACCTCCAGGGCACCGGGAAACATTTGGTCGTTTTGCTGAGAATGAAGCAAAAATCTGGGACACTATGTCTCCAGAAAGCTTCTACTCAGGTTACCAGTGAGGAACAAGGAAAATCAGTTTCCATTTGACCAGCAAACTTCTGAGTAGTTGCTAATTTTTCCTTGGCTTTAGGTAGTTCTCAAACCTAAAGATCTACAGCATATTTTTAAATGCTAATCAGGAATTTGGGAGTCCTGTTCCTCACATTGTTCAGATCTAATTCCTATATCCATACCACAAATCTGACATTACTGATCCCCAGGGATCTGCTGCTACTCTTGTTAGTTGTAACAAAGAACCTGGTCATCTACTCCGCTTGTTTTACAGGAGGCTGGGAGGCCAGATTCCACAACACAAGGAATCATTTCCCTATTTTATGATGTAATTTCTGGCTTCATGATTTCCTCCTAATTCTGAAACTACTGCTGGAATATCTGGTTGATATTCGAAACTTGGCTTTAGCAATTCCTACATATTTCGGACATATTCTTAAAGAGGATCCAGCAATCGTGGATTCCAGGGTCCTGGTCAACATTTGGGCATATGAGTATTGGTATTTAAGAGTTTCTACTTCCACGTTGCCAAGTAACGTCCAGGAGTCTCATTGAGAAGAAAAAGTATCTGGGTTATGGGTGTCACCAATCACAGAATTCTACAGAATCATATTATAAGGGATACTCTGGAATCTGGGCTTCTAATTCCCCACATTTTGTAGGGCTGCTGGTCTCCTATATATGACAATTTTGTCATTATATATTCTCAGTAACCCTCTAGTCATCTTGATCGTGATAACCGATAATGTGTACCTACAAGTCCATTGGTTACCTCGGGACAACAAAGGCCCAGATTCTAGGGCTCAAAGAATCTTCTCCCCATGTTTGTGTGTAATTGTCGTCTTAAGATGCACCTCGCAACGCTAAAACTTCCGTTTGTCCGTCTATTCAGATAGGGGACTCGTGTTTTCAGGTTACCAAATATTCATTACATACTTTTAAGGGTCATGAGGAATCATGGAATCCAAGTCCCTACGAAACTTCGGGGCATGTGTCTATTTGTATACACAGTTTGGGTATCCACATCACAAGGGAAAATCAGGGCGTCTTGCTGAGAACGAAAAGGAAATCCGGTTCTAGGAGTTCTCATTAACTGGAATCTACAGGGCCTCTTGGTAAGGTTTAATCAGCAATCTGGGCTTCTGGGTCCCTACACTTTTCAGAGCTACTTACTTCCTGGATACCCTAAATCTGTTATTACAGATCCACAGGAACTTTCTGGTTCTATTGTTAGTTATAATCAAGGATCTGGCCCTACAAATCCTTTTGTGTCCTAGGAACATCTTCGACCATAATCATGTTCCTCAGAATGAAATGGCATATTGGTACAAAATCCCTCGATTCAGGTGACCTCAAACTACAGAAAGTTCTTGTGGGTGGGCAGGTCGGAATTGGGATGTCGGGTTTTGAAGATTCCACATTTTGGGGAGGACTTGTTAAGGGGAACCAGGAATCTTGGATTCCAGTTCCCAAAGCACATTATGGTAGTCTTTCTCTTGATATCCAAACAACTGGAATTCTCAGTCACCAGGAACTGTCTTGGTATTCTGCAGAGTGAAGCAGGAGCTGAGTAATGGGCATCATAATATACAGGAAACTGCACGGCATATTGCTAAAGAGGAATAAGAAATCTTGGTTACATGAGTTCTCAATACCAAAAACTACAGGCCGTCTTCCTAAGAGGTAACCACGAATCAGATTTTTGAAGTAGGAATCTGGGTAATGGGAGTCCTTACATACAGGAAACTTCACTGCCTATTGCTAAGTAAGAATAAGGAATTGCGTTACTCGTGTCCTCAATCCCAAAAAACTTTCAGGTCGTCATGTTATGGGCTAAACACGAATCAGGGTGTTTTCGAGCATGAATCTGGGGAAATGGAGTGCTTATATAGAGGCAACTACATGAGCTTTTGCTAAGAAAAAATAAGGAATCTGGGTCACACGATTCCTCAATCCTAAAAAACTTCAGGGCATCTTGGAGAGGGCTAAAAAAGAATCAGAGTTTCGAAGTAGGCTCTATGTAATGAGTGTCCTAATATACAGGAAAATACATGACCCTTGCCAAGGAAGAAAAGGAATCTGGGTTATAGTTGTACTCAGTCCTAAAATTCAACAGGCCATCTGCAGTGGACTAAACAAGAATCAGGGTTTAGAATTTGCAACATGGGTAATAGGAGTCCTCATATACAGAATCTAGATGATCTCTTGCTAAGGAGAAATATGAAACCTGTTTTACACGGTTCCTCTGTCACAATATCTATATGACATCTTGCTAAGTGCTAAACAAGAATCAGGGTTTCTAAACAGGTTTCTGGGGAAAGGGAGTCCTCATATACAGAACACTACATGGCCCCTCGCTAGGGACGAATAAGGAATCTGAGATACACTAGTCCCCAAACCGAGAAATTTTCAGGGTGTCTTGGTATGGTATCAAAAAGAATCAGAGCTTCGATCTCGTCTCATGTTTCATAGATATTTGGCTTGTGGGTTTTATGAATCAGTCATTTCAGGAATCCAGCAACATTCTGGTCCTCTTGAGAGTTGTAAAAGGGTATCTGGTTGTACAAGTCCCTTAGGTTCCTCGGGAGAACTAAGGCCAGATTCACAGAACAAATGTATCTTCTTGCCTTATTTGGATGTAACTCTGGTCTTAAGATGAACTTGGTAATCCTTAAATTTCCATTTGTACTTTTATCTGGAGAGGGATCAAAGGTTTTGCTGTTGCCAAATATTTTCTACGAATTATTAAAATGTAACCAGGAATCATGGATTCCACATCCCTAGGAAACCTCTGGGCATCTGCATTTTTGTATACAGAGTTTTGGAATTCACATAGACAGGGAAAATCAGGGCATCTTGCTGAGAACGGATAGGGAATCCGGTTCTTGGAGTTCTCAATCGCCTACATCTAAAAGGTCTCTTGATAAGGTTTAATCAGCAATCTGGGTTTCTATGACGCCATATTTTTATGGTGACTTTTGAAAAGGGAACCAGGAATCTTGTGTTCTAATTCCCGAATAACTTTATGGGAATTTTCTCTTGATGTCCAAGCAACTGGAATTCTAGGTCACCAGGAAATGTGTCGGCATCTTGCTGAGAATGAAGCAGGATTTTCAGTAATGGGAGTCCTCATATACAGAACACTACATGACCTGTTGCTACGGAAGAATAAGGAATCTTGGTTGCACGAGTCCTCCATCCCAAAAATCTACAGAGCGTCTTGCTAAGAGATAACCACCAATCAGGGCTTGAAAGTAGGAATCTGGATAATGGGAGTCCTGAGATACAGGAAACTGCATGGTCAATTGCTAAGGAAGAATAAGGAATCTGGTTTACACGTGTCCTCAATCCCCAAAAAAACTTCAGGATGTCTTGCTAAGGGCTAAACACGAATTTGGGTTTTTGAAACATAATCTAGGGAAATGAAATCCTCATAAACAGGCTACTGCACGGACTTTTCCCAACAAAGAATAAGGAATTGGGTGACATGTGTTCTCAATCCCTAAAAAACTGCACGGCATCTTCCTAAGGTCTAAAGAAGCATCAGGGTTTCGACTCATGTATCTTGGAAAGGGAGAACTCATATACAGGCGACTGCTGGTTATTGCTAAAAATAAGGAATCTGGGTTATACAACTCCTCAGTCCTGAAAATCTACAGGGCATCTTGCTGATGACTATAGAATCAACGGGGATTCGAGGCATGAATGTGGTTAATAGCAGTCATCATATGCTAAATCTCTCATTACTGATCCACAGGAACTTTCTGGTCCTCTTGTTAGTTGTAATCAAGGATTTGGCCCCAACAAATCCTTTGGTGTCCTAGGAACATCTACCACCATAATCATGTTCCCCAGAGTCAAAAGGCATATTGGTACAAAATCCCCCGATTCAGGTGACCTACAACTACAGAAAATTCTTGTGGTCGGCAGGTCGGATTTGGGATGTTGGATTTTGAAGATTCCACATTTTGGGGAGAGCTTGGAAAGGCCTAAGAAAGAATCAGAGTTTTGAAGCTGGATCTATACAATGAGAGTCCTAATATACAGGAAAATACACGTCCCCTTGCCAAGGAGGAAAAAGAATCATAGTTATCTATCTACACGGTCTTTACCTAAGGAGAAATAAACCTGTTTTACACGGTACCTCCATCACAATATCTACATGATATCTTGCTAAGGGCTAAACAAGATTCAGTGTTTCTAAACAGTATTCTGGGGAGAGGGAGTCCTCATGTACAGGACAGGACACGGCCCCTTGCAAAGGAAGAATAAGGAATCTGTTATACACTAGTCCCCATTCCAAAAAATTCTCAGGGATTCTTGCTACGGGATAAACAAGAATCAGGGCTTCGAGCTCACCTCATATTTCGGAGATATTTGGCTTGTGGGTATTATGAATCAGTCATTTCAGGACTCCAACAACATTCTGGTCCTCTTGAGAGTTGTAAACGGGTATCTGGTAGTACAAGTCCCTTAGATTCCTAAGGACAACTAAGGCCAGTTTCCCGGAACAAAAGTATCTTCTACACGTATTTGCGTGTTACCCTGGTCTTACGATGAACTTGGTAATCCTTAAATTTCCATTTGTACTTTTATTTGGAAAAGGGCAGATGGTTTTGCAGTTGCCAAATATTTAGTACGAATTATCAAAGTGTAACCAGGAATCATGGATTCCTCGTCCCTAAGAAACATCTGGGCATCTGCATTTTTGTATACAAAATTTTGAATCCACATAGGGAAAATCAGGGAATCTTGTCGAGAACGGAAAGGGAATCCGGTTCTTAGAGATCTCGATCCCCTAAATTTACAAGGTCTCTTGATAAGGCAACTGCAGGGACTTTTCCTAAGATAGAATAAGGAATCTGGGTGACATGTGTTCTCAATCCCGAAAACACCATACGGCGTCTTCCTAAGTTTCAAACAAGCATCAGGGTTTCGACGCATGTATCTGGGAAAGGGAGTACACATGTACACGCAACTGCACGGCTGTTGCTAAAAATAAAGAATCTGGGTTATACAAGTCCTCAGTCCTGAAAGTCTACAGGGCATCTTGCTGACGGCTAAAGAAGAATCACGGATTCGAGGAATGAATGTGGCTAATAGCAGTCCTCATAAACAGGAAACTACAGGGCCTCTTGCTAAGAATAAAGAAGAAATCTGTTTTCCACGGTACCTCTATCAAAAATCTACATGGCGTCTTACTAAGGGCTAAATAAGAATTAGGTTTTTGAAACAGGTATCTAGGGAAATAGAGTCTTCATATACAGGACACTACACGGCCTCTAACTAAAGAAGAATAAAGAATTTTTGATGTACGAGTACTCAATCCATAAAATTCCCAGGGTGTCTGCTATGAAACAAACAAGAAACAGGCTTCAACCTCCCCAAAA
>NW_007260779.1:0-11919 GCF_000164805.1 Carlito syrichta
CTGGTATGCACCACCACACCTGGCTAGATAATACTTTTTAAGAACTATAATGCATAAAACTTTATAGCAAGAATAATGATTTCAATACATCTTGATTTAATTAATTAAAAATTCCATACACAAAAATCAACTCGAGATGGATTAAAGACATAACTGTAAGACCTGCATCTATAAAAATCCTAGAAGAAATCCTAGGGAAAACTCTTCTGAACATTGCTCTAGACAAATAATTCATGACTCAGACTCAAAAGCATAAGCACCAAAACCAAAAACAGACAAATAAGACTTAATTAAAATAAAAAAACTTCTGGGCAGAAAAAAAAATCAAGGTGAATAGACATTGTGCAGAATAGGAGAAAGTATCTGCACACTATGCATTCTACAGGGGACTAATAGTCAAACTTTACTAGAAACTCAATCAACTCAATAACAACAAACAAGGAAACAATTCCATTAAAAGTAAGCAAAGGAAGCTCTATTCATAATAGCAAAAACAGGGAATCAACCATGCTGCCCATTTGAAGATGAACTGGATAAAAAAAAGTGGTACATATACACAATGGAATATTATGCAGCCACAAAGGACAAACAAAATATGAACTTCACAGCAACTAGGATGGATTTAGAGTCTATCATACTAAGTGAACTATCACAGAAACAAAGAACAGAGTACAATATGTTCTCACTCATAAGTGGACCTTGAACAATTATCATATACTATGAACAGGGAATTGGTGGTAGTGGGAAACTGCCAGGGAGTGGGAGTGGATTTGGCAGTTGTGGGAAACTGTCAGGGGAGGGGCTTATACCTCATCAACAAGGATACCTGCATAATGAACATTTGTATACCTAACCCCGAATAATAGTCCACAACTTTAAAATTAAATTTTTTTTTAAAAAGTAGACAAAGGAGATGAATAGACTTTTTAAAAAACTTACAAATGGTCAACAAGCACTTGAAAAAATGTTAAACATCATAAATCATCAGAAAAATGCAAGTTAAAACCATTATGAGATATCATCTTACACCAGGCAGAAAAACTTTTATTAAAAATGTCAAAAAAAAAATGACAGTTGTTGGCAAAGATGAGAAGAAAAGGAAATGCTTATGCACTATTGGTTGGAGTGTACATTAGCACAACCTCTATGAAAAACAGTATGGAGATTTTTCAAAAAACTGAATATTGAACTACCTTCAACCCAGCAAACTCGCTACTGGATACCTACCCAAAAGAAAAGATATTATAAAGTCAAAAAGACAGCCAGGCTCGGTGGCTCAGCCTGTAATCCCACGCATTTGGGAGGCTGAGGTGAGTGGATTGCCTTAGCCTGCGGGTTCAAGACCCACCTGGGCAGCGAGACCTCATCTCTACAATAAATTGAAAAATCAGCCAGGCGTGGTAGCACATGCCTGTAATTCCAGCTACTTGGAAGGCTGAGGTGGAAGGATTGTCAGAGCCCAGCAGGTGGAGGCTGCAGTGGCCGGGAATGGTCACTGCACTCCAGTCTGGGCGACAGAGTGAGACTCCAACTCAAAAACAAACAAATGAACAAACAAACAAAACAACAACAAAAAATAAAGTCAAAAAGATACCCTCCTCACATGTTTATTGCTGCACTATTCAAAATAGTAATGTTAGGGAATCAACCTAAAGTGTCCATCAACAGACAATTGGATAAAGAAAATGTACCATATATGCAATGAAATGCCACTCAGACAATAAAAAGAGTGAAATCATGTCCCTTACAGCAACATGGTTGTAACTAGAGGTCCCACTATCTTGAGATAAACAATTCAGAAACAGAAAGTCAAATTTTAGTTTTGAATATGCTGCTGTTTAAAGTGCATAACCCCCGACTGGATTGCAATTCCAAGTAAAATAACACATGTTCTCACTTATCAGTGGGAACTAAATTATGTATACACACAAACAAACAGTGTGAAATGAAATGCATTGGAGACTCAACAATGGGGAGGCAGAACTGAGGAGAGCAATGAGAAATTACCTACTGGGCACAAATGTATATTGTTTGGGTAATGGAAACACTAAAAGCCAAGACTCCACTCCCATGAAATATATGCATGTAACAAAATTTCACTTGTGGCCCTTAACTTTAAGAAGACAAACATAAATAAAACTGAAAGAAGCTATATTTTTCTAGTTAATAGTCACTATATAATG
Source organism: Carlito syrichta (assembly GCF_000164805.1). Taxonomy (NCBI): domain Eukaryota; kingdom Metazoa; phylum Chordata; class Mammalia; order Primates; family Tarsiidae; genus Carlito; species Carlito syrichta. Next base: position 2,184 of record NW_007260779.1, read on the forward strand.
TCTCAGATTACTTAACATTGGAGTGGGGATAATACTAGCACCTTCCTCACTAATTGTTATGAAGATTGAGTGATTTAATGCTTGAACAATAATTAGAAGAATGACTGATATTAGCTACCCAAGAAATAATAAAAATATTATCACCTATGATCATTAGACTGTTCATAAAGTTTCAAATTCTCTCTTTTCTCCTGACAAGACAGGATTGCTCTTCACCACACCCTTGAAGTTGGGTGACTGGTTTTGGGGATGGGAAGGAAATACCTACTAGAAATTATAGAACACTTCTTGACTGATGGAGTGGATTAAAGAACTCCTGAAGAAGCTGGTGAAATGGTAGATTCAGTTTTGAATATGGTGTGTTTCTACTGACTATGGGAAATATATGGTAGACATATCTACTATTCAGTTAAATAAGCAAGTTTGGGGCTGGAGGCAGATTCAGAGTTAAGAGTTTATAAGTGACTATTTGAATTATGGGGTTTAAAGGAAACACCAAGAAGTTTACAAAGAAATCTTGAAGAGTGACATATGAAGAACAAAGTCTGAGGAATTTTAGAACTTCGGAGGTAAACTAAGGCAGGGTGAGAAAGAAGATCAAAAAGCCATAGCTGATGTTAGAAAGAAAACCAGAAGAAAGTGATACCACATTAGTCAGTACAGAAAATAAAGTTTAAAAATTCCCATAGCCATAGAAAATACTGTCACTGCCAAGAAAAGTAGTACCTTTCAATGAATATGCATACTGTTCAACACATTTCTTAAATTAATCCATAAGAAAACTATCTATTTTTGAAGATGTTGTTAGCTGTTTAAAGTGCATAACCCCCAGGCTGGATTGCAATTGTAAGTTGTATCTAGCTGGAGAAGCAGACTGTAACACAAGTAAGGTTAAAGAAGAAACTAATATTAATGGCACAGATTTTGCTGAAAACATCTTGAGATTGAGTGTTTGAAGCTTCCAAATTTCTCACCTGCTACCTAAAGAGGCTAAATCTTTTTATGTTGAATGGGCAGCGATGCAGTTTTTCTTCTCCATAACTGACTGTGAAGATGATATTATTGTTCCAGATACAGTAATAGTTGTCCAAGAATCAAGGCCCCAAAAGGCATTTCCCCACAGATATTAGCCACACATCAAACACCTGAAATGTAAGGAGTATGGTAAAACAAATGCATAAACTCCCCATTTATGATGCTATCATTTTGGTAATTTATAACTTGTGTTTTCTTATCAGAAACCTATACTATTTGCCATGCCATGGGTTTATTTGGTCTTTTTCTCAAATAAAACTGAATATGTAGTATTTAAGACACGGGTTTTATATGTGTGTGTATGGGTGTGTGTGTGTGTGTGCTTTCCAATGGACATCTTGGAATTAGAGAGACAAAATTAGTTAATGAATTATATTCTGTTCATAACTCTATCAAATTACTCATCTCTCTGGCTAATGAACAACCATGCCTTTAAAACACTGTTATATAAAACTCTGTGAGGGATATACAGGCACACATGTCAGAAATGTGTGTGTCATGTTTAAAACCATGAGATTGAGGGTTACACTGACCTTAGTTGCCAGGACTGAGACTAAAAACCAGCTTTATCTGACTTCCAGTTTTATAGAGGAAAACATGAGAGTTAAGTTTTGCAACTTATCCAAACCTGCCCAACAAGGACATCTAGTAACAATGATGCAAAGATAGGAAGCTGTGAAATTATTTAAAAGAAGAGGCTTAAGCCTGGGGTGGTGGCTCAGTCTATAATCCCAGCACTTTGAGGACAAGGTGGGTGGATTGCCTGAGGCTATGGGTTCGAGACCAGTCCAGGCAACTTAGCAAGACCTCGTCTCTACAATAAATAAATAAAAATTAGCCAGGCATGGTAGCACATGCCTGTAGTTCTGGATACTTGGAAGGCTGAGGCAGAAGGATTGCCAGAGCCCAGCAGGTTGGAGCTGAGGTGGCAATGAGTGTCCCACGGCACGCCAGCCTGGGTGACAGAGTCAGACTCTGACTAACAAAAAAAAAGGAGGGACTTTAAAATGCTATGCTGACATCACATTTTTCAGTAATAACTGATTTCATAGAGTCGTCATGGGTATAGTAATAATATGGGTATAATAATAACTGATTTCATAGAATTGTCATGGGTATAGATTTTTTGAAAGCGTCATGAAGGGTCATAAAACCACTTATCTAATAAACATTTTTGAGATCATACTATGGATCAGGCATTATGCTCCAAAAGCGAAAAAGACATTCCTCTTAATCCGAAAGAGGAGAAAAGAGACAACTGGACTAACAAGGATAATAAGAACAATGATAAAATAATTGTGCACAATGAAGACTGATTTTACTTTTCATGTGTTCAAAATTCTTTGTCATTTTAAATCAGGGTTATTTAATCTAACTTAAGAGAGAGTAAAGGTTAGCAGAAAAAATGAAATATGGATTTCTGCTTTCTGCTAAAGCTCTCAGCAAACATTTCAATCCTGTTAAGTATAAGTCCAGTGGTAAGCTAAAGCAAAATTGAATTGGCTTGTGAGTCAACAGTCAATATTCAGAAATTTTGCAAGCTGAATGTTTCTGACTGCAAACTTGAAGACAGTCATCGTGGGCATATTTACACCACAGAGAACTTTCTGTTCTTTTTTTTTTTTTTTTTAGTTGGGTGGGCTGTTTTACCAGTGCATCACTGTTTCTAACACACAGATAAATCTAAAGTCAGACAACAACTGATCTTCTCCTCTTGAAATGTACCTATAAAGACTCCTCAAAAGATGATGACAAGCTTCCTACAAGTGGACTGTGAGGAAGCTGAATCTCATTTTGTTTGCAAACCTAGTGTTTGGATGAGTATTTTTTGGTTATGTAGGCCAAAATTTTCTGGGAGAATGGAGGGTAGGGGGCATCTAGAACCAGATAATTTTATTCTCTTCAAATGAAAACATAATTGACTGGATTAACCTGCTTTTGACTAAACTTTTCCAGGCAGTGGAGAGGAACTGTAAATAAACTTTTCTAAAGCAATAAAGATGGTCTAGTTTGCTTTCGTTTTTAACAAATGACTGTCTCCAAATTCTGTTCTCTTTGACACAACACTGCCAATCATAGCAAGACTGTCCATCAATTGTCTCAAATGAGCAACAAGCACATCTAGTTGAGTTGTAGTTGAAACTTACCATTGAGTAACTATGTGTTGTTGAAAAACTTACCATTGAGTAACTATGTGATGGTGAATTATCAGCCTAGGCAAATAATTTGTGGCTAAAACCCCAAAAGCAAATGCAACTAAAAAAAGTAGGGCTTAATTAAACAAAAAACCTTCTGCACAGCAAAATAAATAATCAACAGAGAAAATAGGTAACCTACACAATGGGAGAAGGTGTTTCCAAACTATGCATCTGACAAAAAACTAATATCCAGAATCTACAAGGACTCAAATAAATCCACAAGAATAAGGTCAATAGCCCTACTAAAAAGTGGGCAAAGGACATGAACAGACAACTTAAGATAAACAAATAGCCAACAAACATAAGGAAACAATGCTCAATATCACTAATCACCAGGGAAATGCAAATCAAAACCACAATTAGATGCAACCTTACACCAATCAGAATGACTATTCTTTAAAAATCAAAAAACAAGAGATGCTGGCACAGATGCAGAGAAAGGGTGTTGCTTATGCACTATTACTGGCATATAAATTAGCAACCCTCTGTGGAAATCAGTATGAAGATTTCTCAGAGAACTAAAAGTAGATCTACCATTTGATCCAGCAATCCCACTGCTAGGTATCTACCTGAAGAAACAGAATTCATTACATAAAAAAGACACCTGTACCTGCATACTCATTGCAGCACAGTTCACAATTGCAAAGATGTGGAATCAAGCTAAATGTCCATCCCATCAATCAACCAGTGGATAATGACAATGTGGTATATATGCACTATAGAATACCAATCAACAATAAAAAAGAATGAAATAATGTTTTTTTGCAGCAACTTGGATGGAATCGGAGAACTTCATCATAAGTGAAGTAACTCAGGAATAGAAAGCCAAACACCACATATTTCCACTTATAACTGGGATCTAAACTAAGAATCTGCAAAGGCAGAAAGAGTGATGTAATGAACATTGGAGACTCAGAAGTGAGAGAGTGAAATGGGTAGAGGGACCAAAAAATCACCTGTCAGGTACAACGTGGACAGATGGGGGTGGTGGGTGCACTTAATGGCATGACTTCTTCACCATGATACAAGATACAAATGCATCCATGTAGCCAAAAGCTATTTGCACCCTCTAAAGCTATTGAAGTAAAGAAAAAAAAAAAAGACAAAAACTGTAACTCTTCTAGGAGAAAAGATGAAAGAACGTCTTCATGACTTGGATAGTTACCATTTCTTATATAAACACAAAAATCACTTAAGAAACATAATGTAAGCATTTTATTAATTTGACTATAATATTAAAATCTGTTTTTCAAAAGCTACTTTCAAAAAATGAAAGAAAAATAGATTATATGTCAGCTTTTATGCAGTATATGTAAGGAATATGTAAAGAACACGTATAACGTTAATAAAGCATAGAATTCAATAAAAAAATTTTCAACATATGCTTTACAGAAGTTATACAAATAGCCAACAAAGACTTGAAAGGATGCTTTTTTCTTCATCAGGGAAATACAAAATAAAACAAGAAGGGCCATCACTATGCATGTCTCGCATATTGTTGTTGAAAACGAAAATAGCACAACCGAGTTTCAAAGTCGTCTGGAAAACTCTTGAAAGTTCAACTTGTACCCTAGACGGCCAACCTGCAGCGGTGCTGGAGGCTGCCTTGAGCGGGCGCTACAGCCACGCGGGGAGGAGCGTGCCCCGGGCGCCGCCGCGAGGACCGGCCCTCTGGGCAGATCCCGGCCGCTCGCCAGCAGCACGCCGGCCGCGCACGTCCTGGGAGCCAGGCCGAGGGTGGGCCACGGCGCTGGCGGCGGCGGCGGACCAGGTTGGGCGGTGTCCCCGCAGGCTCGGCCAGGTGGAGCAAGGGCTCCTGCCAGGGGAAGCACCGGCTGGTGGTGGGTGGCGGGGGTGGCGAGGTGCAGAGGCAAGTCGGCTCTCACCGTCTGGTTCATGCAGGTGCATTTTGTCTCAGGTTATGATCCAACCGTGAAGACTCTGATGCAAAGCAGCATGTGACTGATGACAGAGCAGCCCGGTTGGATCTTTTGGCTACTGCAGCACCAGACGCGTCAGTGCAAGGAAAGAACAGTAGGGGAGGACTGGCAAGGGTTTCCTCTTGTCCTTTCAGTCACAGACAGAGGCAATTTTGAAGAAATCTGTGTGTTTGGAAGGCATTCTCAGAGTCAAGGCATTCTCAGATGGGTTTCCAATGATTTTAATTGCTAAGAAAGCAGATCTGGACCATCACAGACAGGTAACACAGAAAGGACAGCAGTTAACAAGGCAACTTTTATTTATTTATTTATTTTTGAGTTGGAGTCTCACTCTGTCGCCCAGACTGGAGTGCAGTGGCTGCTCCCAGCCACCGCAGCCTCGCCTGCTGGGCTCCGGCGATCCTTCTGCCTCAGCCTTCCCAGTAGCCAGAATTACAGGCATGCGCTACCACGCCCGGCTGATTTTTTGATTTATTGTAGAGATGCGGTCTCGCCCACCAGGCGGGTCTCGAACCTGCGGGCTCAGGCAATCCACTCACCTCAGTCTCCCAAAGGCACGACAACTTAAAGGAACGTATGTGGAGACATCAGCAAAGATGAGCATGAATGTCGCTCGAGCTTTCCATGAACTTCTCCGGGTTATAAGGAAATTTCACGAGCAGGAATGTCCTCCTTTGCCAGAACCAATGTGGAAAGAAAATGACCACCATTTTCTAGAGCCCCTTGAATTTTAGCTACCAACTGCCAAGAAAACCCTTTATCTGCTCTCTGCTTATGGTTTACATCATGTTATAGCCTTAGATAAATGATCACAATGTTAGCCTTAGACCAGGAAACTGCTAATACTTCCCATGAAACTTATACAATGGTCATTTCCAGACAGATGAAAGTAAACACTAATGCTGCTTCAAAGATCATCTAGTCCCTTTAAAATATGTTTCTATATTCACAGATGCATTCTTCTTTTATGTGCTTACATTTTAATGGAGATGAATCAGTTTTGGAATCTAAGACATTTCCCAAACTGAAGACACAGGATGTGAAATAGATTTTAACGTCTGGAATCTTATTACCTACTCTTACTCTAAATAGAAATATAGGGAGTATTTTTTAATGTGAATTTTTGCTTGTCTTTAAAAATTTTAATGTCAACTTTAGTTAGTTTTAAATACACTGACTTGAATCTACAAAATTGAGACATCTCAGACCTTAGCTGATACTACAGCTTTTGTTTTCCAGTGGCTAAAATATCCAAATACCTATTGTATTCATGGATTTAAAACTGCTTATAGAAGCCTCTGCTATTACTCCTACTCTTGAAGATATAATATCCTATACTGCTAAATATTTGGACTCATTCTGAATTTAGGTATTTTAATGAATATGATTTTTAATTTAACTCTTTTTATAACTATACTGAGGATAAAAATGAATAATTTCTGTCTCCCTTTTCAAATATTTCTGGATAAGGGATTCAAAAGAACTAAAACTGTTTTTGTTTGATATTATATAAAATATGGAATTGATCTTTTCAGGGTCAGAGATGATTAATGTTTGTGCTATATACTTTTATACATTCTTTTCTTTCCTTTTCTTTTTTTTCCCAAGAAAGCAGTATTTATTGAGAGGACAGAAAGGCTCCCACAGCAGAAGGGGACCCAAAGGGGTTGCCCCACATTATTTTCTTACCAAAGTAGTTTGCGAGTATTTTTACATGTTTGCAAGCAAATATGCCTTCACAGCATACCTTGTGTACATATAATAAGTAATTCTCACTATTCTGGCTACTTGGAAAGCTGAGATGTGATCACCGGAACCCAGTAGGTTAAGGCTGCAGTGGTCATCAGTGTGCCACTGCACTCCAGCCTGGGCAACAGTGAGACTCCAACTCAAAATAAAATAAAATAATAAAAACGTGTGTAAGTGTTTATAGCAGCTTTAGTCACAAACACCCCAAATTGGAAACAAGCCAACAGTCAGTCATCAGTTCTATGATTAACAAATTATGGGCCGGGCTCGGTGGCTCAGCCTGTAATTCCATGCCTTTGGAAGGCTGAGGTGAGTGGATTGCCTGAGCCCACGGGTTCAAGACCCGCCTGGGCAGTGAGACCTCATCTCTACAATAAATAAAAAAATCAGCCGGGCATGGTAGCGCATGCCTGTAATTCTGGCTACTCGGAAGGCTGAGGCAGAAGGATCGCAGGAGCCCAGCAGGCGAGGCTGCGGTGGCCGGAAGCGGCCACTGCACTCCAGTCTGGGTGACAGAGTAAGACTCCAACTCAAAACAAAAAATAAACAAACAAAAAAACCAAAAAACACATTATGGTATATCAATCCAAAATCATGCCGCTCAACGATAAAAGAAAATATTTATTATTTACTTATTTATTTTGAGTTGGGGTCTCACTACATTGCCCAGGCTGGAGTGCAGTGACTGCTCATGATCACTGCAGCCTCAAACTGCTGGGCTTTGGCAATCCTTCCACCTCAGCCTTCCAACTAGCCAGAACCACAGGTTTGCATTTATTTATTTATTGTAGAGACAAGGTCTCACCATGTTACCCAGGCTGGTCTCGAACTCGTGGGCTCACACAATCCTCTCACCTTGGCTTCCCAAAATTCTGGGATTACAGGTTTGAGCCACCGTGTCTGACCAATAAATTCTTATTAATACATGAGACATGGATTATTCTTTAACATATGCAGGTTAAAAGAAATCAGACACAACAGAATGTATGATTCTACTTATATAAAACTTTAGAAAAGAAAGCAAATGTAATCTATAGGCATATAAAATGGATCAGTGGTCCCAAGGGACTGGTAGCAAGGTATAGAATGACTTCAAAGGACCTCAGTGGAACTTTGGGGATGATGGAAATCCTTCATAAATATTGTGTAAAGTTATATGGTGTATAAACTTGCCCAAATCCATCAAACTATGCACTTAAAACAGGTAATAATGTGAGATATAATGTTTGATTTTCAAAGGACAGCTAACACACACATGCACATTTACAACTATGACATATTATGAATATCACTATGTATTTGTTTTAGAACCTTCAAATCAAGGTTAAAATTATTGCTTATACAATGTCCTGTCTTAATTCCTTTTTCTCAATATTTTAGAAATGTTATAGTACATAATGAGTTTGGTTTAAGCATTAGAGACCTTTCTTTTCCTTATTTAGAAAGGAGTAAATTGCTCAATTTTAGAAGTTCATTAAACCACAGGCCACAAGGGTAGTGTTAAAACATCATCACATATTCCTATACATCTAATGATAGTTATGTGATTTTAAAGATGCTACTCTTCACTAAAATAAAGTATTTATTTTTTTTTATTAGGAATTATTCATATAATACTTCTATGACAAAGCATCCATATGTCTGTTATACACAAATTTGAATATGACTATCCTTCTGTTTGTTGATTGCCTAATAAAGCATTTCTGCTATGATGCACCTGCTTTTTATCTGTCCTGGGTGATACCCACTAATTAATTATAAGAGGTTATTAAGCACTTGAAATGTGGCTAAATAATTGAGCATTTAATTGTATTTACTTTTGATTAATTGAAACTTAAATAGTAACATGTGGCTGTTAATTGTCATAATGGACAGTCAGATCTAATGCCTGCAATGGATGAGCTTGGATATTCTTTGTATATGTTTCAGTCTGCTATCTAACATTATGGGGAAGCATTCTTTCTATACCTTCTTACTTCCACTTTTTTGGATGAAATACTTACTTGATTTAGTCATATTCTGAGAACTTTTTAGACCAACTTTGTGTTGGCAGAATTATTCTTTCTTAACTGATAGCGTATTTGAGTATAGTGGCTTCAATCTCTGCACACTGACATGGCTTTTGGGAATGCTGAGCCCAAATATGTCTCACAGTCATAGTTTGAGCCAATTTATTTTTTGTATTTTTTTCACACAAGTTTTTAGGTGCTTGGGAGTTCTTGCTATCTAGTTAACATTAAGATTTAATTTTGATAAATATTCAAAGCTATAGTGTCTAAGCCATTTGTTTCAGTTCACATTACCAAAGAGCTCAACATTGAGAATAATACTGGCACTGGCTTCTTCTTTTCTATTGCTTTTCTAGACAGAGAAGTTCTTCTACTTAATAGTTTTAGGTTCTGAAAGATTGTTTTAAAATTTTACATCACTAAAGAGGAGTCTGAACATCTTGTCCCAGGCTATTTAAAAATGAGACACAGTCATATTCTCATATTATCTGTTTTTTGTCTTTCAGAATGGCTTCTACTGTGGAAACCTTCGTCCTGCCATATGTAACATCCATAATGCTCTCACAACACGGTGAATTTTTTGCCTCCTCTTCAATTCTATCATAATCATATCCTCTCTACATTTGCTTGTATTGGAAAAGATGGGGTGAATGGTGTTTACATAGCAATAAAGTCTCAGCACATCCACAGTAACGGGGCAGAGACCAGTTAGATAGATTTGTCTACTGGTGGTTCAATTCAGGTATTCATATCATATTGTAAAAAAGATAGTACTTAAGGCATAAAAACAAACAATCCAAAAACT
>NW_007260780.1:0-3569 GCF_000164805.1 Carlito syrichta
TTACAATGGAGAAGAAGATGTCCTCTACTACCACTTAGGTATATTTTTCGGGCAATGTATTGGGAGTAGATAGGCATATTTGCCCAAATCCATTAAGCAATTACTACTACTTTGGCAGCTTTATCGAGCATTCCATTTCATTCAGAAGTGCAGAGCTGTCGTTTCTCCTTAGCCTACATTGAAATTGTGATAACCTTTTCCATTGATCTTTGTATTGCAATGAACTGGTACAAGGAGGAATAGAAGTGAAAGAAGCTACTTACTCATCAGGAAAACACGTCTGCTGGATTAGATATTTCACAAGACACAATTTTTCAAAAATTCCTTATGCTTCCACAAGAGTTAGTTTTCTCCCAGAAAATTCTCAAGTCAATGAAATTTAAGGAAAGAAAACACATCAGCAGACATCATCAACACGTGAGACAAGTTTCTCTTCTCCAGAAATGTTCACCTTTGCCTTTTTAGTTTCGTCTTTCCCACACACTCCATGATGTCCTGACTGTTACTCCAATTTGTTATATTAAATTCAGCAAATATTGATTGAATAGTAATATGTACAACATGCAAGGCTCACCTCATTATTTTGCTGCAGATTGGAGTCTCTGTAAGTAACAGGAAGTGAGAATCTGTCTTTCTCAGAAGAGGGTGTATGAACCAACATATGGTTTCTTCTTTATACTTTGGTCAGGAATGATCAATAACTAATGGGATGCATCAAAGAAAAAAAAACCTGGAAGAAAACTGAAGAAAAGCAGCAGAAACAGATTTGACACTTTTTCATTAACAAAGACTATGTACTGCATCACTTGATAGAGATTTTTTAACACTGAGATATGACCTCTCCTTCTTATAAAAAAATTACTTTAATTTTACTCAAGTAACCCAAGCATTTGAATCACCAGGGTATTTCTGCATGAGAGCGCAGGGATGCGAACCTAGCTGACAAGTGTTACAAGTGTGGTCATTCCCCCACCAAAAAACCAGGCAAACAAAGTAATTGCCTCCAGTACACCTACCTCATAGTAGTGCTTGTTGAATCCAACTCTATGATGGAAACACTAAAGCCTGCAGAAAAACAAAAACAAAAACCTTCCTACTAGAAATCATGAACAGCACTTTGAAGCACTGATAAAAAAGAAATGGTGTTTGAATATCACAATCCAACACTGATTCAGCCACTTTCTTGCAAAAGAAAACTGTGAATACAGACCCGGCTACCAAGGATGGGGTAGCAGGAGTGGTTACCCTCCCCTTCACTGCCCCAGTGCAGGCAACAGAGAGCTCTGCAGACAATTGTGTGAATTCAATGTTTTCTTCTGAGGTAAGTGTAGGTTCCCATATAGCTGTAAGAAGAGGCAATGGATAAAACCTTTTAGAATTGATGAAAAACTTGAACCATCAGAATGAGGAATTCCAGTGAAATTCAGGAGTAAAAAAGATCGTCACACCTAAATACATTGTACTGGAAATGAAACTGAAATGAGAGAGACAAAGAAAAGTCCATTAGGTCAGTGAGAAACAGATTTTTTTTAAAACACCATCAAGTGTCAACTATTAGACAACTGAAATATCAGCAACAGTTGTAGGATAAGAAGACACTGAAATAACCTCTTCAGTACACCGAGGGAATATAACTGCTAACCTAAGATTAAGCAGAGGGAGGCAAAAAATGTACACACATTTTAAGAAAGGAAAAAACCGTATTAAAACTGTAATATCTCATATGTACTGATAACAAAAGGTGAATACAAGTCACGTTTGGATTCGGCAATTACAAGTGGTGCTCAAAGTGGTTACCATCAGCGTCCAGTCACTTCTGGTTACAGCAAACTACTGCAAGGACTTCTTGCTGTGTGAGACCTCCTGGATTGCCCCTTGTACACATCACACACAGTACTACGAGTCTCGAGCTTACTATGAATGCATGCAGTTGTTAGGCGTGTTGGAGACTCTGTTACATTCTCATGTCTCCATTGTCGTCGTACTTCCACAACATTCTCAAATTACAAATACCACTTAAAAATGGTCTTGCACTCCTCGAATGACAACTGTGACTCTGACATTTACTTTGACTGTCCTCTCTGTCACATGGTGATGCTAGCATTCATTTGATTAATGCCATTTTTTGAGCAAACATCATATTACACATTGCTACTGTAACTCTATTTGGCATTGAAAAGTAATACATAAATAACGTCTCTTAAGGTATGTATACGGGTTTTTGGCTCCCCGGGTGTATATGAAAATTCTTTAAAAATAGTTCGCTGGCCACACTGGCTCAACCTATAATCCAGCACTTTGGGGGGCCGAGGCAAGAAGGTTGCCTGAGCCTGAGGGTTCTAGGCCAACCTAGGTAACTTGGTGAGACCTCATCTCCACAATAACTCACAAAAATACTAACTGGACATGGGGACATGTGTCTGTAGTTCCAGCTACTTGGAAGGCTGAAGTGGAAGGATCACCTAAGCCCAGAAGGTCAAGCCTGCAGTGGTTGTGATCATGCTGCTGCATTCCAGTCTGGGTGATAAGAGTGAGACTCAAACTCAAAAAAAAAAGTGAAAAAAAACCCACAGGTGCTAGAGTGGCTGCAGAGAGGAATAAAAAAAGAAAGAAAGCTTCTGCACTGTCAGTGGGAATAGAAGGCAATTCAACCTCTATGGAATGTAGTGTGGAGTAAAAATTGAGCTCCAATATGATCCAGCAATCCCTCCTCTGGGAATATAACTAGAAGAACATAAATCTCTCTACCAAAAGACACCTTACATGTATGCTTATTGCCACACTTTTCACAACAGCAAAAACATGAAACCAATCGAGATGCACATTGAAATTGGCCTGGATAAATAAAATGTGGTCATATACATGATGGAATGCCATGCAGTTATAAAGAAGAACAAAGTTATGGCCTTTGCAGCCCCTTAGATGCAGTTGGAGACCGTTATACTAGGTGAACTTTCATAGAAACAAAGAACTGAATACCACATGTTCTCACTCATAAGTAGGTCCTGAATACCTGTGACACTAGCAGAAGAGTGGGACTGGCAGACACTGAGCACTACTAGAGAAGGGAGAGGAGCTGTAGGGAGGGGCACATGTAGCAACCTAAAGGTTATCTAGTTCACTACTAAGGGGAAAGAGGGCCAGCTAGAAGCCCAAACTTCACCTGCATGCTGCCTACTTATGCTGCAAATCCTCATTTGTATTCTACAACACTAAAGTAAAAATGAAAAAAAAATGGGTGGAATAAATATACTTCCAGACAAAACTGAGCGTGTTTGCTAACAATAAAAGTTGAGGAAGGTAATAAAAGAAAAATAAACTTACAGTAAAAGGCCTTTACAGAAAACAGGAAAATGGTCCCTAGAAGGAAAGTATAAGATGCAAGAAAAGTGGTGAACATAGAAATTGCTATACAAATGGCAATTTTAAATAAATATTAACAGTATAAATACATTCATGGGTTTTAAAGAGAAAAAGACATATTATTAGGGAGAGCCAGGAATTGTACCCAGATTTCTCTGATTAAAGCTGTACTATAACACCACACTGGAATGGATCAAACGGAAAAA
>NW_007260780.1:3984-7638 GCF_000164805.1 Carlito syrichta
ATTGGTCTTCCCTGGTAGGTAGTCTGACCTTTCTCTCTTGCCACCTTTAGGATTTTTTCTTTTATACCTACTTTGAGTAAGCAAATTATTATGTGTCTGGGAGTTGGCAGTAGCAGAAACTGCCATGGGAGGGAGAGGGGGCAGATAACATCAAAAGAGTGCCTCATCCTAATCCAGGTGAAGTGAGGTCCAATGGGAAGGCCAAAACTTCGTCTGTACCTAAACCACATATGTATTCAATCCTGACTTGTAACCCACAAATTTAAAATGAAACAAAAACAAAACCGGAATCTTGTCTTCAAGAATATAAGCTCCATTTTCTAATATATTCCAAACCAGCATATCTCCATCTCCTTTTTGGACAGCCACATTGGTCCCAAAAGTGTAAGAAGCATATATGATAGGAATTCTTGTCAAGTAGTCGATTGTTGCACCAGGCAGAGTAGAAATGGGCAGAATCTCAATCAACAGAGATTTTTTTTTTTAAAGTATAATTATATTTCTTGATTTGCTTTTCTTCCTTTCAAGCCTTTCTTCCTTTCCATTTCAACCCATGCCTTCATTCTCATTTTTCTTCTGGCCTCAACTTTTTACAGCCCTTTAAGGCACAAGCCCCACTTTATGAAGTCACTAAATTAGATTATTGATGCCAAGTCAAAGGACTCTGAGTTTTTCAGTCTGAAAGTTTTTTGGCCCTTCAAGATTACAAACTCTGATTCCTCTACCCTTCAGGGCTCAATACAGAGCTCACCTTTTATTTTATTTTATTTTTTAATTAAGCTGATCAAAGAAAGGAGGTCAATTTGCGTGGAAAGTGCTATCATGTTTCCTTAAGCAAACACTGTTAGTTCCGTTGCTGTATCAAAATTATTCAAGTGAAGGAAGCTCAAGTGTAATATAGTGCACATGGCTATTAGAATAGGGAGGGGTAAAGATAAGACTCGAATGGGTTTTTAGAACCATATTCCACTTTGGCTTTGTACGTCAACCTACTGCAGTAATGTCTACCTTTGTATCCCTAAGGGCCAGGTTGGGTTCTTGAAGACAAGGCCAGGATATGTTCCATAGAGAATGACAAAGAAAGGGAGGACTCCTTGCCCATAATAAATACATCCAATTTTGTTTTCCTGGCAATAAGCTTAAGACACACCACTATACATTCCTCTTTAGAGAGGAGTGAGAAAAGTGAGGGGTAGCACAGCCCTCATGAGATCTAGGGAGTGGGTGGCCTGGATTAGGCATTCTACAGCACCTCAGTTGTGAAGGTCATGCCATTTGTATCTGGCGTCAGCTCTGCAGCAGGCTGTATTACAGTGAGCATGAACTCTGGAGTTGGACAGATTTATGTTCATTTCCTGCTTCTGCCATTGACTCAAACCAGACATCCTGATCTGAACCAGTGAAAAAACCAGGTTTCTAGGGGTATTCTAGATTTGCTGACATTAGAAACCATTTACTCATTCAATAAATATTTTATTGAATTTTATTGAATGCCTACTAAGTTCCAGGTCCTATTCTAGGTAGAGATTGTATTAAAAATGGAATATGAAGTCCCTGACTTCATCAAATTTACTGTGACTTTGCAGGCTGGCTTTTTCTTCAGCCACCAGTTGACCCTAAAGGGCTAGCTGGCACATTGCCTCTCCATAGCCATAGGCAATCATGCACAGTGCGCTAATTAATGTCTCCACGATGACTGCGTGTTTCAGGAGGGGGCATGAAAAATCAGTGCTCCAAATGCAACTTTTGTCCTGAAACTAATGGATAACCTGACCTTGGCATACGTTTAGAATGGATTGTTGTATTTAGATTTAATCAAGCCCTCCTCTCTCCCTTTTCTGAAACTGTTAATGCTTGCTTTCTACTACAGCTACTACATCTTAACATAAAAAGACTTAGATTTTCTCCTCTGACTTTTAAGTATCCCCTGACAGCTTTGAGAAATGGCATGGGTAACACAAATCAGAAATGCCAGCTGGGTTTGGAATGCATCCCATGTGCTTCTGAAACAGATTTTGTGAGCTATGTGTTGAACAAATGTTAACATTAATTCGTGTGTCCTTAACAGACACAAAGAGATGAGCAGAAAAGAGAAAGAGGTCCTTCGTGAATATCATGGCGCGATAGGAAGACTTCCAAGAGGGGCAATTCCATGGAGACAATCAACTAGCAGAAAAGGGAGAGGTCAATGAATACTTCTTAAGAATGACATCCCAGGTGACATAAGCTAAGCTATACGTCAGACATTTCCTCAATTAAGTGTCATGTATGTCACTGCTTTTCAAAGTATTTGAGGGAAGAACCCATTTTTAAGAAAATTTCCAATCTGAAAGTGTCTAAGGATTAGCTCTCAATTTTTGTACCTTTTTCCATCACAGACCTGTCACAGACAAGCAAAACTGCTCCAAGTACGACATTTGGAGGAGCCCTGCTTTATAGAAATAATGATCACCTTTTAAGGGGCAGATAGCAAGCCAAACATAAATAGCATAATTTAATCTTCACAACACTCCTATGTGGCCAATCTTTCCTATTTTTACAGATGAAAGAGTGAGGTTTAGAGAGTTTAGGTAATTTGTCAGGAGTCATAAAATTAGTCAATGATGGAACATTTCCTCCTGACTCAAACCTGTCCACCCTCATCTTTTAAGGAATGCCAAGAAAGTAGCAAGATTGGACAGATTAAAATGCTCTGTCAGGAGAATGACATCAAGCAGAATCAGATCTGTTAGCCCAGGTTCAAAAATTAGTGCTGGAAGCAAAAACCCAGGAGAACCTGGTTGAGCATGATTCAGGTACTAGGTCATTGGAAATTAGAATAGTTGAAACTGAGTAGGCTGCTGGACGATTCAGTGTGCCTTATGAGTCACTACTCTAACAGAAAAAAATGCTTTTGTGAACTGTCCTTTCTTCCTAAGGTAACCAAACATTGTCTCATTAACACCTGTCACCTGATTCTCCCACCACCTTCCAATGTACTGTCTGGGGCTCACTCGACCTGTGTGGTCCTGATCCTTGTAAGGCTACAGGGCCATCCATTTAAGGTTATAGAGTCATCAATATCCCGATCCACAGAGCTTTATTGTACATGGCAAAGGGAGGGATACATCCTTGGCAAGGTTTGAGGCTCAATTAGAGGGTCTTCATCCTCAGCATGAGTAAATGGCATACAGTTCAGGGTCATCAAATTTAGGATTTGGCTCTACTTTATCAGAACATCCTCTAGCAGGGAAGTGCGCCCTCTGAGGTCAATAGAACTAGGAATGGATCACCCCCTAAGGCTGATGATGCCAATCTATTTGCAGAGAGAAAAAAGGCCCTGAGCCAGGGAATTAGCTCCTAAGGAGACCCACTGGAAACAGTGGGATGGATCTTAGGGCTGGATCAGTCCCCTAGGAGCAGGGGATACGAACATTAATAGTGAAAACTTATATTGGAAATCAAAATAGGGGATAAACACAGAGCGGAAAATGATGGAGGAGAAACTGACAATGCATTGTGAAAGCAGAGATGCAAGACAAGAGGGAGGAACCAAGAAAAAAGTCTCTGAGCAGGAGTGGGGGAGTAAATCAAATGTTGCAGATGAGCCCAAAACTTGTCCAAGCCCCATCGAGTGGCACAAGGTTTAAAAATAATGCATTTAAATTGTAGACA
>NW_007260780.1:7989-13131 GCF_000164805.1 Carlito syrichta
CAAAGCCCAACCAAGCTGATCCCCTGACTGTGTTCTGAGTAGTTTGTGTACTGAAGGGAGGGGGAGGGATATTGACACAGGATTCTGAAAATGGGGACAGTTGATTTGTTTCTGAAAATTAGGGGTAATGTTGCAGATGGCTAAGGCATTATGGATTTGTGACCAAGAGACAACTCGGAGAGCACCCAGTAGGTAGTTTTCAAATTGTGTCTTTCAGAGCTGTATAGGTCCAGCACAGATCCCTCAGGGGCTGTCTGGGGCAGAACTGAACGGACAGCCAAGTGGTCAGGGCTATAGGTCTCCCAGCCTGGCTTCAATCCAGCAGCTCGGCTTTATCTGGTTTATGTTGTCCCTTCTGGAAAGGATTTTATTTGAAGAAAGTGTCCCACTGCTTTCAAAAGAGGACAATTTAAAACAAGAAAGCTTACTCTAATTTCAAATAATCATGTTGCAGATAAAGGAACTGAAGCCCCAAGAGATGAAAAGACATTCAGAAGACACCAAGGCCACGTGTGTCAGCTGTAAGGTACATACGTGATTCCCAATCTATCCTCTGGCATCCCCCTCAAATTAGCTGTAGCCTTTCACATTGTTGTTTAGAAAAGGCCTCCTCTCACTCAGGAAACATCGGCATTTGGCTCAGGATTATACAGCAATAGGATAATCAACCATCCCTGTTTCCTTAGGGTTGAGAAGTCGCTCTTGGGTGCAGCACTTTCAGTGCAAAAACCAAAAAAGTCTCAGACAAACCAGAATACTGGTCACCCTATTGGGAAGCCTCCAATTTCCAGATCTTTCCTTCCTAACAGCTCTGTATTTGTTGCTGGAATCCCAGATAAGTTTTTCTCTCACTTTCAATTTCTTACTCATAGAGTCCTTCAAACTTTGGAGCCCAACATTCGAATTTGTCTTCCAAACTTCTGTTTCCTGACCTTAGTTTCTGGTTTATAGCTGTGTAGACACATTCTATCTACTTATGTTTCTTTTCCTAGACAACATCCTCTATATCTTTTCCCTCTCGGATCTGATGGTGTGTATTCTTTGAAGATGTCTCTGGGTGTCACTTGCCATTCATGTAAACTGCTGGCTCCTTACTAATCAACCCTGCCCAAATTCGGGAAACTCCTAGACCCAAATATTACTCCGAGACCCATCAGTTGTGCTAATTGCTAATATTAGAACAACAACATTTAGCATTCTTGACTTAGTGATCTTTTTAATATCGCATAGAAAATCCAGGGCAATAACCAGTGGCAAGGATTGACTAGGTTGAAGTAGAACCTTTCCTCAAAGCAATGCAAATTATATGTGATGCTTTCATTTGATTCAAAGACCCTTTTGTATTTGCATCATTAGTTGAGTATAGCAGTGATATTTATAACACCTGACTCCCCTTTCAATATTGGTAAAACTATTGCAAGACAGACCAAGGCACAAGAGGTTTTCCTTATCACCCCCACATCCTTTAAATGCAGTAAGACTTTACTGAGCTCTGACACATAAAAAGGCAATTGTGCCAGGCATCTCCCATTAGAAATTTATTGTCATATAGAAATCAATGGTTTTAAAGACAACAAAGACCCAGTAAATTCCTCCAAGAGACAGTTTAGTTGTAAGAGCTGAATGTTGTCATCAGAAAATATGAGTTAACACATCTCATACAGTTCTAAATATGTTACATGTAGTACCTCGCTTACTCTTTATCACGGGCCTATGAAATTCAATAGTGTTTTATACCCGTTTTGCAAATAAGAAAATCAGAGATAATCACATTAAGAGACTGGCCCAAGTCACAAAGGTAGCAAGTGCTGCAACGAATATCTGGAAGAATTCAGGCCATCTTGCTCCGGAATCTGCACCTCAACTTCTGCATTGTTCTGGCATTGTGACGGCCGCGAGATTCAATCCCATGGCACTTACCTATCACTTACCGTAGTAACAAAGGGTGAGTGAAAAGGGAGAGGTTTTTATTTTGTGCCCTGTTCTGTACATGCACCACAAATTTAGTAAACGGGAGTCTTTTTGACTTGTCATGGAATGGTAAAAGGATCTTTAAACTATATTTCGATATCTCCTCCATGCTCCGCATTACATTGCCCTTCAATTCAGTGAATGTTTACTGCATGCTCAAACACTGAACGTTTAAATTAGTAATTCCAAATCAAGAATGGTTATGGTTGCTGAATGCATAGCATAATTTGGACTTTAAGTGCATGTATTTAGCTGCTTTAAGACTGAGTTTATGCCATGGAAAAGAGAAATAATAACAATCTCTACCTTACAGTATCCGTGTGATAATTAAATGAGCTATGGAGAGTAAAATTCTTAGCTTTATGTCTGACACAAAAGAAGTTTGATGACAATGACAACGACAACGATGATGATGAGGCTGATGGTGATGATGATTTTCAAAAAGACCCTCTCTGCTGCTGACACGTTCAGGTTGGGATGTTCCATTTTTTTTTTGATTTGGAGTCTCACTCTGTCACCCAGACTGGAGTGCAGTGGCCGTTCCTGGCCACTGCAGCCTCGACATGCTGGGTTTCGGCGATCCTACCGCCTCAGCTTCCAAGTAGCTGGAACTGCAGGCGTGCACTACCATGCCCGGCTAATTTTTGATTTATGTAGAGATGAGGTCTCGCCAAGTTGCCCAGGCAGGTCTCGAACCCGTGGGCTCAGGCAATCCACTCCACCTCGGCCTCCCAAAGCCCTGGGATTACAGGCTGAGCCACCGAGCCTGGCCCAGGACCTTCAATTTTAGGGCACCTAACTGAGATGTCCTATATGTTAGACATATAAACACAATATTTGCAATTAGAATCACTCATATACCACTGAACTGAAGAAATAGTGTGATAATAACGTGTTCTATAAATGGAATATCCTACGTAATTCACTACACATACTATACATACATCTATTTCAACACCTAGTCTATTTTAACCAGGAATGATGTGGTTCAGCCAATATTTCCTTGGTGATTCTTACCTCTATTAATTTATACTTATGTTCACTGAACATGCTTGCTTTTTGTGATTGATGATGACACATCAAGGAAAGTATTTTCAGATTCTGGAATTTCATTCACTATCATAGAAAATTTACTCTCAGATTTAAAAATGCCTACTGGAAATCAAAGCACATATTTATAAATCAGCAATGCATAATTAAACCCACTGAGTAGTCCTACTTGCTTTTGTGTGTATACATAAATATTGTAATAGTAATCAATTCTATGAAATAGAAACGTTTGCAGAGTAATAGTGAAAAAAACTGAGATATAAAACGAAGTATTCATGCCTCACGTAGTTTTAGCGGTGTTCTTCATTAACCAGAATCCTTGACACTCTAAAGCTTGTGTG
The DNA here is from genome assembly GCF_000164805.1 of Carlito syrichta. Taxonomy (NCBI): domain Eukaryota; kingdom Metazoa; phylum Chordata; class Mammalia; order Primates; family Tarsiidae; genus Carlito; species Carlito syrichta. Next base: position 11,352 of record NW_007260780.1, read on the forward strand.
TGATAACTGATGTAAACCTCATAATTATCTAGGAAAATGTGCCGACCATGCGCGCAGAAGGACTAAAGGGCATACGGAAGGAGCGCGGCAGGCACAGTCTGAGAGGGTTCTGCGGCTGCGCAGTAGCGCTCGTGCGTGGGCGACTCTGGGCGCAACGCGCCTTGCCCTTCTTCTACCTTCGGTTTCAAGGGCACTTTTCTTATTTGCATCTACTTCATATCTCCTTCCTATACATGAACTGGTAGCTCCCAGTGTAATTCCGCTCTTCCCAGCATGCCCACCACACATGGCACGTCATTAAAAATCTGATGTCAGAGAGTCGTATTCAGACTTTCTCATGTTTTCCAGGCTGCACACCCACATTCAAGGCCGGCTGTGAGAACACCTCTCAAAACAAGCCACTTTAACAATGGGTGCCTGGCTGGGCTCAGTGGCTCACACACCTGTAATCCAAAGACTCGGGGAAGCCGAGGTGGGAGGATCATCAAGCCCAGGTGTTCGAGAGTAGGCTGGGCAGCATAGGGAGACCCTCACCTCACAAAAATGAAATTTAAAAAGTTAACCAGGCAGGGAGGTGCGGGACTATAGTCCTAGTTACTCAGGAGGCTGAGGTGGAAGAGTCGCTTGAGTCCAGGATTTCAAGGCTATAGTGAGCTATGCTCCCATCACTGCATGGGTTACAAAGCAAGATCCTGTCTCTAAAATAAAAATAAAAGCAGGAAAGGCGTATGTTGTTGGGAGGAAACAGAGTTGTTTTGCTGTCGTAGGAGAGTGTAAACTTGTGTAGGAGGATGCATAGAGAAACTGAGGACTGGGATGGATGCCCAGTGCTGGTTCTTGCTGGCTTGCTTCCCACTCCAACCTCACTCATTTTGCCTTCTCTGTGAAAATAGATGTGAGCCCTTTCAGTAGTTTTCACCTGTCCAGTGGCACAATTAAGATTTTGCAGCAAGAGGTGCTGGAGAGAGACTGCAGGAGGAAAGGGTTTTGCCTCCTGGATCCCGTGAGCTTTCTGGGCAGAGTGTTGCAAAGTGCAGCTTTCCCCTGCACCCTAGAGCGGCGGCCCCCAAACTTTCGTGCATCAGTGACCAGCTTCATGGAAGACAACTTTTCCACAGCGGGGGCAAGGGGTATCATCAGGCATTAGATTCTCATAAGGAGCATGCAACCTATATCCCTCGTGCACCGTTCACAACAGGATTCGCGCTCTTATGGGAATCTAATGCTGCTGCTGATCTGACAGAAGACTGCTGATCTTCCCTGCTGCTCACCTCCTGTGGGGCGGTCCAGTTCCCGACAGGTCCTGGACCCATACCAGTCCAACCCTGGGTTTGGGGATCCCTGCCCTAGAGGACAGACTTTTGGCAAATTCTAGAGGGCACGTTTCCAGTAATTTGCTGAGGTCATATATCCAGTAAGTTCTAGAGGATGAGTTTTCAGCAAGTTTCGAAGAATGGATTTACAGAAAGGTCCACCAGAGCCCAGGCTACAGAACAATACCAGTCGATGGTCTGTTAGGATCTAGGCCACACACAGCAGGAGGTGGAGTGAGCAGCAGTGATGGCATCCTGAAGTTCTGCAGCTTGACATTGTGGACTATGAAAGCAGAGTAGCCATTTCCCTGAAAGACAACTAGGAAAGGGGGGTGAAATACTTTTAAATAGTATAACATTAAAGACCATCATGAAGTTCACAGCTATGGAACTATGATCTGGGATAGAAAAAAAAACCTTAGAGATCTGTGAAAAGCTGAGAGGATTGTTTTAATTCTTGGTCATTT
>NW_007260781.1:0-9912 GCF_000164805.1 Carlito syrichta
AGCTCCTGTCTAGCTAGCTGACTTAGCTAGCTTGCTGACTAGCAACCTGACTAGCTAGCTGACTTAACTGGCTAGCTGGATAGTTAGCTGATTTGATAGCAAACTTGATTAGCTAGCTGGCTAGCTAGCTGACATATCTAACTGAGTAGCATGTTGGCTGCCTAGGTGCTGACATATCTAACTAACTAGGGTGTTGGCTGTCTAACCAGTTGATGTAACTATTTAGCTACCTGGTTGGCTATATGGCTAGTCAGTTGGCTGAACTAGCTACCTAACTGGCTGACTAGCTAGCTAGGTAACCGGCTAGCTAGCTAGCAGGCTGGCCAACTGGCTAGCAAGACAGGATAAAAAGGCAACCGTCTGTATGGAGAGTGGGAAAGTCAGCCGACTTAGTTAGTCAGCCACCATGCTGCTCAGTCATCTAGTCACCTGGCTTAACTAGCTGGCCACCTAACTGACCAGACTTCTAACAAACCGGTTTAACTTGACAGCCACCTTTCTGGGCAGCTGGCTAACCAGCTGACTTAAGTAGCTGACTTAACTAGATAGCCATCCTGCTAGCCAGTTGCCTTAAATAGCTAGCCATATAGCTAGCCAGATGGCTAGCCAGCTCACTTAACTGCCTGACTTAACTAGCAAGCCATCCAGCTAACCAGTTGACTAAATTAGATAGCTACCCACCTAGCCATGTGGCTAACCAGCTGACTTAAATAGCTGACTTAACCAGCTAGCAAGCTGACTAGCAAGCTGACTTAATTAGCCTTCTACCTGGTTGACTAGATGGCTAGCCAGCTCATTTAACTAGCTAGCTACCCAGCTGTCTAGCTGGTTAGGCAGCCATATAGCTGGCTAGTGAGTTAACCAGATGGCTAGCCAGCTGGCTTAAATAGCCTGCCATCTGATTGGACTGTGGGATAGAAAGGCAGCTTAACTAGCCATCCACCCTGATGGTTAACTAGCTAGCCAGCACACTTCATTATCTGGCCACCTACCTGATCAGCCAGTTTACCAGCTGTCTTAACTTGCCAACAACCTAGCTAGCCAGCTGACTAGCCAACTGACTTAACTAGCTGACTGAACTAGACAGCCATCAGGCTAGCCAGCTGGCTTAACTAGCTAGCCATCTAGCTAGACAGCTGGCTAGGCAGCTCACTTAACTTGCTGACATTGCTAGCTAGCCAGCTGGCTAGCCAGCTGACTTAATTAGCTAGCTAACTACCTAGCCAGGTGGCTAGCCAACTGATTTATCTAGCTAAATTAACCAGTTAGCCAGCTGGCTAGCCATCTGACTAAGCTAGAGAGATACCTATTTAGCCAGTTGGCTTGCCACTTAAATTAACTAGCTGACTTATCCAGTTAGCCAGCTGGCTAGCCAGCTGAATCAAATAACTGACATAACTAGTTGGACAGCTGGCTAGCACTTTGACTTAACTAGCTGACATCTCCAGTTAGCTAAGTGGTTAGCAAGCTGACATAACTAGCTAGCTACTGACATATACCGCTGGCTTGCCTGCTGAATTAACTACCTAGCTACCTAGCTAACCAGCTAGCTAGTGAGCTGACTTAACTAGGTGACTGAACTAGCTAGACAGCTGGCTAGCCAGCTGACTTAATTAACTAGCTGCCTAGCTAGCCAGCTGGGAAGCCAGATGAATTAACTAGCTGACTTAAATAACTAGCCAGGTGGCTAGCTAGCTGTATTAAATAGGTTGGTACCTAGCTATCCAGCTGGCTTTCCAGCTGACTTAACTAGTTGGCTTAACCAGCTAACCAGCTGGAACAACTAGCAGACTTAACTAGTTACCCAGCTGGCTACCCAGCTAACTTAACTAGCTCTCTACCTAGCTAACTAGCAGGCTAGTCAGCAAACTTAAGTAACTGACATAATTTGCTAGCCCGCTGTCTAGTCAACTGTCTTAAGCTCACTATCTAGCTAGCCACCTGTCTAGCCAGCTGACTTAACTAGCTGACTTAAATAACTGGACTGCTTGCCAGACAGCTGAATTATTTAGCTTGCTAGATAGCTAGTCACCTGGCTAGCCATGACTTAACTAGATGACTTAAGTAGGTAGCCAGCTGACTAGCCAGCTGACTTAACTAACAAGCTACCTAGCTAGCCAACTGGATATAGAGCTGACTTAACTAGGTGGTTTACTAGGTAGCCAATGGAATAGACAACTAACTTAACTATATAGCTACCTAGCTAGCCAGCTATCTAACCAGCTGACTTAACTAGGTGACTTAAGTAGCTAGCCAGCTGGCTGGAAGGCTGACCTAACTGCCCAGCTACCTAAATATCCAGCTGAATAGACAGCGGAGTTAAATACTAACTACCTAAGTACCCGCTGGATTGCCAGCAGACTTAACTTCCTAGCTACCTACCTAACAAGCTTCCTAGTGAGCTGACTTAACTAGATTACTTAACTAGCTGGTTAACTGGCTAGTCAGCTGACTTAACTAGCTAGCTACCCACAGAGGCAACAGCTAGCCAACTGACTTAGCTCACTGAATTAACTAGCTAGCAAGCTGACTTCACTAGCTGACTTAACCAGCTGGCTACCTAGCTAGCCAGCTGGCTTAAATACATGGCTTAACTAGCTAGCTACCTAGCTAGCTATCAAGCTATCCAGCTGACTTAACAGCTAATTTATCTAGCTAGCTAGCTGACATATCTAGCTGACTTATATAGCTAGCTTCCTAGCTAACCAGCTGACTTAGCTAGCTGAAATAACTAGCTAGTCCATTGGATAGCCTTCTGCTTTAACTAGCTTTTTAAATAATTAACCAGTTGGGTAGCCAACTGACTTAATGAGCTGACATAACTGGCTAGCCAACTGGTTTCCATCTGACTAACTAGCTGACTTAACCAGCTAGTCAGGTGGCTAGTCAGGTGACTTAACTAGCTGGACTACCTAGCTGGACTACCTATCTAGCAAGCTGGCTATACAATTGGCTTACCTAGCAGACTTAAGCTAGCAAGCTGGCTTGGCATCTCACTTAACTAGCTAGATACCTACCTGGCCAGCAGTATAGCAAGATGACTTAACTAGCTGACTTGAACAGTTAGCCTGCTGGCTTCCAAGTTGACTTATCTAGATAGCTACCTACCTAAACAGCTGGCTAGACAGCTGACTAAACTAGCTGACTTAACCAACTAGGCAGTTGGCTAGCCAGCTGAATTAACTCAAAGACATCACTAGCTAGCCAGGTAGCTATCTAGATTACTTAACTAGATATCTACCTTCCTTTCCAGTTGGCTGGCCAGCTCTCTTAACTAGCTGAATTAGCCAGCTAGCCACCTGGCTAGCCAACAAACTTATCTACCTCGCTACCTAGCTAGCCAGCTGTCTAGCCAGCTGACTTAATTAGGTGAATTAACTAGCTAGCTACTAACTAGACAGTTGTCTTAAATAGTTAGCTAACTAGCTCGCTATCTCGCTAGCCAGCTGATTTAAACAGTTAGCTAACAAGCTAGTTAACAATCTCACTCAAATAGCAGCTTAGCTAGCTAGCTGACTTAACATGATAGCTAAATAGTTAGCTTACACATTATCTAACGTGCTAGCAAGTTGACTTAGTCATCTGACTTAAATCGTTAGCTAATGAGCTTCCTAGGTGGCTCAGGCAGCTGACTTAACTCATTAGCTAACTAGCTAGCTAGCTGACTCATCCATCTGCCTTAACACGTTAGCTAACTAGGTAGGTAGCCTACTCAACCAGCTGACTCAAACCATTTGCTAACTAGCTTGCTAGCTGACTCAATCAGCTGACTTAACCAGGTAGTTAACTAGCTAATTACCTGACTCAACCTTGTGACTTAATCCATTAGCTAACTAGCTAGCTAGATGTCTTAAACAGCTGACTTAATTAGAAAGCTAACTTAACTAGCTGAATTAGGTAGGTTACTTAACTACATAGGTAGCTGACTTAACTGGAAGGCTTAACTAGTTAGCTAGTTGACTTATCTACATGAATTAAATACTTTGCTAACAATTTAATTGGCTGAATAACTGGCTGACTTAACTAATTAGCTAGCTAGTAAGTTAACAGACTTAAGTACCTGAAATAAATAGTTAGCTAACTAGTGAGCTAACTGACTTAGCTAGCTGGCTTAGCTAGCTATCATGTTAGCTAGCTGACTTAGCTAGCTGACTTAACTAGTTGGCTAACGAGACAGCTGGATGACTTAATGAGTTGGTTTATGAGTTAGCTACCTCTTGTAACTAGTTGATAAATGAGTTAACTAGCAGACTTAACTAGTTAGCTAGGTGAATTTACATGTTAACTGATGAGTTGGCCCACAAGTCAGCTCTGTTAACTACTTGGATGGCTGGTGTGCTGAACTAATTAGTCAGCTGATTAGTAGGCTGACTAGTTAGCAGGACTAACTTGTCAGTGACTAGTTAGCTGTGCTATTTGTCAGCTGAGAAGTTAGCCGACTAGTCGGCTGTTTTGTTAGCTGACCTTACTAGTTGGCCGGCTAGGTGGTTGACCGGTTAGCTGACTTAACTAGTCGGCCGACGAGTGAGCCTAGAGGTGAGCTGGCTTTACAAATTGTCTGGCGATTGAGCCGACTGGTCAGCTGACTTAACTAGTTTGCTGACGAGTGAGCTAACTGGTCAGCTGACTTTAGTCAGCTGGTGAGTGAGCTGACTGGTCAGAGGACTTAACTAGTAGACCAGCCAGTGAGCCAACCTGTGAGCCAACTTAACTAGTCGGCTGGCGAGTAATGGGACGGGTGGGAAGCCTTAACTAGTCAGGTGGTGAATGAGCCAACTGGTGAGCTGACTTAATAAGTCAGCTGGTGAGCCTGCCGACTAGCTAGCTAACCTGTTGTCCTGTGAGTGAGCCAAAATGTTAGTTGACCTGTTGGCTGGCGAGCAAGTCGACTAGGTTGCTGACCGGTTGGCAGGTGAGGGAGCTGACTAGTAAGCTGACCTGGTGGAAAGCGAGTGAGCCCGCTAGTTAGATGACCAGCTAGTTGAGTTGATAGTCCACTAATAAGGAAAATAACTAGCTGATTTGCTAGCTGACTTAACTAGCTAGCTGTCTTGCTATCTGATTATCTAGCTGACATAACTAGATAGCAGACAAGCTATCTAGCTGTCTAGCTAGCTGACTTAACTAGTTAGCTACCTGGCTAATCAGCTGGCTAGCTGACTTACCTATCTAGTTCACCAGCTACCTAGCTGACTAGCAAGCTGTATAGCTAGCTGGCTTAACTAGCTAGCTGAATAGTTAGCTGAGTTGCTAGCTGACTTAATTATCTAGCTGAATACCTAGTTGACTTTACTAGCTGACTAGCAAACTGTCTGTATAGCTATCTAGGCAGCTGACTTAAGTAGCTAGCTGCATGTTTTGCTAGACTGCTAGCGATCTGGCTTAACTAGCTCACTACCTGGCTGGCTAGCTGGCTCCCTAGCCAGCTAGCAGTCTGGCAAGCTTGCTAGCCAGCCGGCTAAATTAGGCAGCCTGCAGACTGGACAGTTAGATAGCCAGCCTGCTTAACTAGCAAGTCACCCTGTTGGTCAGCCTGCTAGCCTGCTGGCTTAACTAGCTGGTCACCTACCTGACAAGCCTGCTAAACAACCAGCTTAACTTTCCAGCCACCTAGCTAGGCAGCCGGCTAACTAACTGACTTAACTAGATGATTTAAGTAGATAGCAATCCAGCTAGCCAGCTGGCTTAACTAGCTAGCCAACTAGCTAGCCGTCCATCTAGCCATCTCCCTTAATTCACTGATTTAACTAGGTGGCCATCCAGATAGCCAGCTTAATTAATTAGCTAGATACCTACCTAGCCTTGTGGCTAGCCACCTGACTTAACCAGCTGACTTAACGAGGTAGCAAACTGGCTAGTCAGTTGACTACACTAGCAGAGACTTAGCTAGCCAGTTGGCTAGACACTAGAATAAATTAGCTGACTTAACCAGCTAGCCAGTTGGTTAGCCAGCAGGCTCAACTAGTTGAAATAAGTAGTTAGCCAGATGTCTAGCCAGTAGACATAACTAGCTAACAACACTAGCTAGCCTGGTGACAGTTAACTTAACTAGCTAGCTACCTAGCTAGCCAGCTGGGAAGCCATCTGAATTAACTAGCTGACTTAAATAGCTAGCCAGCTGGCTAGTCAACTGACTTAACTACTTCACTGCCTAGCTAGTCAGTGGGCAAGCCAGTTAACTTAACTAGCTGACTTAAATAGCTAGCAAGCTGGCTGGACAACTGACATAACTAGCTAGCTCCCTAGCTAGCCAGCTGTCTAGCCAGCTGACTTAACTAGGTTTCTTAACTTGCTAGCCAGCTGACTATTTAGCTGGCTGGCTGACTTAATGATCTAGCTGATTAGCTAGCTGACAACCTAGCTGACTTAATGAGTTAGCTGATTAGCAAGCTGCCTAGCTAGCTGACTAGCTAGCCACCAACTTATCTAGTTACCTATCAGACCCATCTGCCTATGAGCCATATTAACTTTACACCCAGCTAGCTAGCCAGCTGGCTAACCAGCTGACTTAACTTGCTGAATTAACTAGATAACCATCCAGCTAGCCAGCTGGCTTAACTAGTTATCCACCTAGCTAACCAGCTGGTAAGCCAGCTAACATAACTCACTGACTTAACTAGCTATCTACATAGCTAACCAGTTGGCTAGCCACTTGAACTAACTGGCTGACTTAACCTGCTAGCTGACTGTCTAGCCAGCTCATTCAACTGGGTGACTTATCTAGTTAGCCAGCTGGCTAGCCAGCTGACTTAACTAGCTGACATCACTAGCTAGACTGGTGGTTAGCCAGTAGACTTAAATAGCTAGATACCTACGTATCCCACTGACTTGCCAGCTGACTTAACTACCTAGCTTCCTAGCTAACCAGATGGCTAGCAAGCTCAGTTAACTAGTTACTTAACTAGCTTTCCAACTGGCAAGCCATCTGACTTAACTAGCTAGCTACACAACCTAAGCTGGTGGGTAGACAGCTGACTTAACTAGCTGACTTAACTAGCTAGCCAGCTGATGTAACTAGCTGATTTAACTAACTAGCTACCTAGCAAACCAGCTGATTTTACTAGCTGACATAACTAGGTAGGTTCTTATCTAGCTATCTAGCAAGCAAGCTGACTTAACTAGCTGACTTAACTGGTTGGCTACTTAGCTAGCCAGTTGACTTTACTAGCTGAAATAACTAGCCAGACAGCTGTCTAGCCATCTGAATTAACTAGCTTTTTAACTAGCTATCGAGCTGGCTAGCCAACTGTCTTAACGAGGTGAATTAACTAGCTAGCCAGTTGGTAGACAGCTCACTTAGCTAGTTGATTAACGAGAGAGGCAGCTGGCCAACCAGGTGACTAAACTAGCTGGTATTACTAGTCATCCAGCTGACTAGCAGCTGATAACTTACTCTATACCTCTTTAGTCATCTAGATAGTCAGCTTTCTTAACTAGCTAACTTAATTATCTAGCCAGCCATCTAGTCAACTGACTTAACTAGGTCACTATGTAGCTAGCCAGCTGGCAAGCCAGATGACATAACTAGCTGTTTTACCTAGCTGACCTGCTTTCTAGCCAGTTGAATTAGCTAGCTTGCTACATATTTAGCCAGCTGTCTATCCAGCTGAATTATCTAGGTGACTTATCTTGCTATCAAGCTGTCTAGTGAGCTGACATAACTGGTAAGCTTCGTACCTAGCCAGCTGGCTAGTCAGCTGACTTCTCTTGGTCACTTAACTATCTAGACTGATGGCTAGACAGCTAACATAAGTAGATAGCTACCTAGCTAGCAGATGGCTTGCCAGCTGACTTAACTAGCTGAAATAACTAGCTAGCCAGGTGGCTAGCCAGCTGAATTATTTGCCTAGCTACCTAGCTAGCCAGCAGGCTAGCCACTTGACTTAACTAGCTGACTTAATGAAGTAGCCAGTTGGCTACCCTGCAGAATTAACTAGCTAGCTACCTAGTTAGATGAATTGCCAGCTGAATTATCTAGCTTAAAAAACAAGACACCTGATGGCTAGTCAGCTGAATTACTAGCTAGCTACCCAAGCTAGGCAGGTGGCTAACCAACTGACTTAACTAGCTGACTTAACTAGCTAGCCAGCTGACGTAACTAGCTGACTTAACTAGCTAGCTACATAGCAAACCAACTGACTTTACTAACTGAAATAACTAGCTAGCTTTCTAGCTAGCTATCTAGCAAACAAGCCGGCTTAACTAGCTGACTTAACCAACTGGCTTCCTAGCTAGCTAGTTGACAGTGCTAGCTGAAATAACTAGACAGACAGATGTCTAGACATCGGAATTAACTAGCTTTTAAACTAGCTATCGAGGTGGCTAGCCAACTGACTTAAGGAGGTGACTTAACTAGCTAGCCAGCTGGGTAGCCAGGTTTCTTAACTAGCTGAATTAATTAGCTAACCAGCTGAGCTAGCCAACTGAATTAACTAGGTCACTACCTAGCTAGCAAGCTGGGGAGTCAGCTGACTTAACTAGCTGTTTTAACTAGCTAGCCTTCTTTCTAGCCTGTTGAACTTATGAGCTTGCTACATGCTAGCCAGCTGGCTATCCAGCTGAATTAACTAGGTGACTTATCTTGCTAGCAAGCTGTCTAGCTAGCTGACATTACTGGCAAGCTACCAACCTAGCTAGCTGTCTAGTCAGCTGACTTAACTTGGTCACTTAAATATATGGCCAGCTGGCTAGACAGCTGGCATAACTAGCTAGCTAACTAGCTATCATGCTGGCTTGACAGCTGACTTAACTAGCTGAATTAAATAGCTAGCAAGCTGGCTAGCCAACTGAATTATTTGCCTAGCTGCCTAGCTAGCCAGCAGGCTAGCAAGCTGACTTAACTAGCTGATGTAACAAAGTAGCCATCTGGCTAGCCAGCAGACTTAACTAGCTAGTGACTTATCTAGATAGGTGAATAGCCAGCTGACTTATCTAGCCAGCTGACTTATCTAGTTAAGTCAAGTGGCTAGCCTGCTGGCTAGCTAGGTAGCTAGGCAAATCATTCAGCTGGCTAGCCACCTGGCTAGCTAGTTAATTCAGCTAGTTAAGTCAGCTGGCAAGCCAGCATGCTAGCTAGGTAGGCTAGCCTTAACTAGACTCCTGATGGCTAGCCAGTTGATTTTACTAGCTACATACCTACATAGCCCATTGGTTTGCCAGCGAACATAACTACCTAACTACCTAGCTAACCTGCTGTCCAGTGTAGTAACTTAACTAAGTGACTGAACTAGCTAGCTAGCTGGCTAACCAACTGACTTAACTAGCTAGTTATCCTGCGAGGCACCTGGCTAGCCAGCTGACTTACCTCACTGAGTTAACTAGTTAGCAAGTTCCCTTAAGTAGCTGACTTAACTAACTAGCTACTTAGCTGGCCAGCTGGCTTAACTAGCTGATTTAACTAGCTACCTACCTAGTTAGCTATCATGTAGCTAGCTCACTTAACTAGCTGACTTATCTAGCTAGCTGACATATCTAGCTGACTTATCTACTTAGCTTCCTAGTTACCCAGAAGACTTAAGTAGCTGAAAGAACTATCAAGCCAGCAGGCAAACCATCTAATGTAACTAGTTTGTTAACCAGCTAACCAGCTGGCTAGACAATTAACTTAACGAGCTGACTTAACTAGATAGCCAGCTAGTTAGCCTGTTGACTGAACTAGCTGACTTAACTCGCTGTCCAGCTGGCTAGCCAGCTGACTTAATTGCCTAGCTACATATGTAGCCAGCAGCCTAGCCAGCTGATTTAATTAACTGACATAATGAAGTAGCCAGGTGGCTAGCCAGCAGACTTAACTAGCTAGCTACATGGCTAGGCAGCTGGATAGCCAGCTGATTAAACTAGCTGACATAACTAGATAGTTTGATAGTTAGCCAGCTGGCATAACTAGTTACCTACCTACATAAACTACTGACT
>NW_007260782.1:0-13826 GCF_000164805.1 Carlito syrichta
TTTGGAGGCTTTGCTACTTCTTTTTGAGTCATTTTTACTATGTTTTTAACAGATTGGCTTAATCCCATATTTGGTCTTCAAGTTCTGAGAATTTTTCCCCCTCTGTTTGGTTAATTCTGTTCCCTATGCTAGTTAGTTTGTTATTTAGTTCAAGGATGGAACTATTTATTTCCATTATTTCAGAATAGGACTTTTTGAAATTGGTCAACTCCTTTACAATTTCATTGAGTATAACCTCTTGTATCTCATAATTCTTGTTCATTTATGACATCCAATCTTTGATTTCTATAACTGACATCTGAGGCAAGTAGGTCTGGGAGATTTCCATTGTTTCTGCTCCAATGTTTTTGTTTGTTTGTTTTGTTTTGTTTGTTTGTTTATTTTTTGAGATGCTGTCTCTTTAGGACTCTGGGAGTTGCCTGTGTTTTCTATTGATTTTTTTTCATTTTTATCAAATCTATTTTCTATCACTCAGTGGGAGGGGGGAGAAACATTCACTTCTGCAGCTTGCTCCATTCATTGGTTAAATTCCATAACTGTAAGGTTCTGTTTTTCCCTCTGCTAACTAGTCAAAGCTGTTTTTTCAGTCTCAGCAGAGCTTCTGGTTCTGTCCGAGGTTAAAAGAGGGCAAAGCGGAGGATGTCCAGAACCCCGTGTCTGCCATTTTTTCCTGGTCTTTGTGTTTACAAAGAGTCCCCTGCTGGATGCAGAGTGTATCATTGCTAGTTCTCTACTCTTTGCCCTGCTTGGCATGAGCAATACTAGTCTGTTTCTTCCCTAGCTGCTGGTGGTTGGCATGTCAGTCAAATTCATTCTACATGTAGCTCTCTTTCTACTTGTGAAGAGACTGCCAAGAGAACGGCAGTCTGCAGGAAGGTCCGTTTTCCCTTGGCAGGTTTTGTTACACCATTTTTCTCTCCACTGCTAAGCTTTTAAGACAAGATTTTCTGTACCCTGTTGCATGTGATAGACAGCTGGCAGCAGGAAAGGTGGAGGTTTACTCAATTCAGCACATCTCAGAAAGGCTCATCAGGGGGAGGTTTACTCAGTTCAGCACATCTCAAAATTGCCCCCTCCTTCTCCTGACATGTTCTCAGCTTCTGCTTATGGCAGGGGGATGGACTCCCTGGATTTCATGCTTGTCTTTTTGTTTTTGTCTTTTTTTCTCTTTCTCAAGGAGATTCCTACATGTTGCAGGGCGTTTCACCTTTCCAAACATGTTCAGGATACCTATTTTAATTGGGGACTGGATCACACTCGCTGCCTTGTCCTTCAAGAGAAGCACTGGTCAGTCGATCCATGAAAGCAGTGGACTTGTCATTCAGATTCACCCCACTGATAGGCCTTCTTGTGCAGGAACTCTCCCTATTCCACCTGGACACTGGCATCCACCACTGCTTCTTGACCAAGTTTCCTTCCATGTGAAACTAATGATACATGCACTGCTAGAAAGGAGTGAAGCATTTTAGCAGTCATACCTCTTTCTCTCCAAGCAGATCTTCCTCTTCTGTATGTGCCCGCTGCCTGGCAGTTTGTTCAGGATAGGGGATTGGGCACTTTCCATGTCTTTCTGGAATCTGTGTACTCAGACAGACATTAGCTGGCTTCACAATGATAAACCCATTCAAAAGTGCTCTTGGTAAATCCGTGTAAACATGCCAGAAACCCTACTTTAAGTATTTCTAGGTGAGGGTGGTGCAGATCAACTCTCCATGGCAACTATCTTGACTACTCCTGTTTTTCTTCATTTCTGAAGAACACTTTTATCACAGATAGGTTCTTGGTGGCAGGTTCTTTTGCTTGTTTGCTTTATTTTGTTTTAGTAAATTGAATGAAGTTAAGCACCCCATAATGGTATTTTAATCAAGGAGAGACCACATAAAATACCATGGCATAGTTTTCCAGTGTGGTTTTTGTCCTTTAAGTTCCAAACTTTAATTAATATATTTTATTTTTTTCCTCTTTCTGTATCATTTCAAACCATCTTTTTTAGTTCAATTTTTTTGTTCAATTGATCTACTCTTCTTTAAAATACTGATTCTTTTAGTTTAGTTATTATACTCTCCATTACCAAGATGTTTTGTCCTCTTTTAAAGTGTTTTTTTATTGTTGTTAAAATTCAAATAATGTAGTTGAATTTTTTTCCTAGCTCATTGAACAGACAGGTAAAGATTCTTCAAATTTTCTGTTAAGTAATTAACATATCTATATTTTCATTGGTGTTGATTTTTGGAGTTTTACTTTGTCTTCTGTTTGAACTGTTTCCCTGTTTCTCATTTTCCATGAAACTTTGCCTGGGTATCTTCTCATTAGAAGAAATAGATACCACACCAAAGCTTTACACACTGAAATCATAGAGGAAAAAGCCCTCACCAATCAATCCAGTCAGTGATTGTGTCATCTGTAAACTTCAAACCAGGTCCAAACTGTCTCAGGTAGCATGGGCTATTATAACAAAATTCCATAGGATGGGGAGGTAGGAATATCTGGATGCTGAGAAATACCTGTCCAAGTACATGTTACATATAGTACATGTACTATATGTAGTAGTACTATATGTAGTAGTACAAACTACTACATATAGTAGTTTGTTGTGAGAGCTATTTTATGGCTTACAGATTTCAGACTTACAGCCTTGTTCTCCTATAATACAAAGAGAAGACAGAGAGAGAGGTGAAAGGAGTAAGAGAGATTTAGGTCTCACATCTATATTGGGTGTAGGACTTCAGTATAAGAATTTTTCAGGGATACAATTCTGTCAATATCAAGCCTTCATTTTAATTTTCAGCAAAGCACATTGGATGGGCAGAAAAAAAAGCACCCCCCTTCTCCTTCATACACATCCAAAGCACCCTGAAGACAGACCTGAGGCAATGTCCTCACAAATTGACCACTGCCCATCACAGATGACCTTGTCCTCGAGTTCTGGCATACTCTGGAAAGTTGAGGGCAGGTATATTTCCTAACACTTTTCCTCACCTCATGTAGAAAAGGGTTTATCATTACTGTACATTGGTTTTAAAGCTTAAGATACCATGCCATGTTCTAAGTGTGAAGACAAAGGGGTACCTACTCAATCCAGTTCAAGGGTAGAGAACATGACAGCACTTGAGAAATAACCAGCTTTCACTTTTTGTACTTTCTGAATTTCAGGTTCCATGGAAGAAATTGGAATTGCTGTAAAATTCTTCAAAGTCATCATACCATCTTTCCATCAATAAATATATGAGTATCTAAAATCAAAGAACTTTGGAATTTATCAAGAACAAAGAACTGTAATTACTGTAAAACATCCTTCTCCAAAAACTAAAGATACAGGCATATTCAGATCACAGGAGAGACCTGCTTATCTCCAACAGAACTTCTGGAGACTCAAAGAGTTAGTAACACAGGGTAATTACGATGAGTGTCTGGAGGACAGATACAAACTAGTGTAAGGGTGAGAGCTCCCATGTTCCCCATACCTCACACTCTATTTACTTTACTTCCAGGAACCTGTCCATGGACAACGTAAGAGAAAAACCCCAGGATGGTACAGCACTTTGAAGCTTGGAGACCAAGGTCAAGACTCTTCTTCCTTGATGTCAGATTCATTTATTATGGCACATCTTCAGTGTTCTCATGTGAGAAATGTGGACCCAATGTACATGCACTTCCCACGTCTTCATTTGTAACCTGTTTTCTTTTGGTCTGTTTTCAGAATAAAGGAGAAACGAAGGCCTAGTGTCAGTGCAGAGGAAATCTCTAATTGGCTAGACAATTGGAAGAAGAAAAATTAGGTGCCAGCAAAAACATGGAACCTACTGTGCTGCCCATTGAAAGAGGACTGGATTTTTAAAAAAGTGGTACACAGACATGGAAGAATATTACACAACCATAAATAAGGACAAAATTATGAACTTTGCAGAAACTTGGGTGGATTTAGAGGCTATAACACTGAGTGATCTATCTCAGAAACAAAGAACTGAGTATCACGTGTTCTCACTCATAAGCAGACCTTGAAGAACTATTGTAATACAAGGAAGGGATTGGCAGTAGTGGGAAATCACCAGGGGTGGGGAGACATACCTCATCAACAAGGGTACCTGCAAAATGAACATTTGTATTCCAAACCCTTAATTGTACCCCACATTTAAAATAAAAAGATTATTTTTATTTATTTTTGAGTTGGAGTCTCACTCTGATGTCCAGATTGGAGTTCAGTGGCAAGCTCTCAGCCACTGCAGCCTCAACCTGCTGGGCTTTGGCGATCCTTCCACCTCAGCCTTCCAAATAGCCAGAACTACAGACACGCACTACCATGCCCGGCTAATTTTTGACTTATTGTAGAGATGAAGTCTAACCTAGTTGCTTGGGTGGGTCTTGAACCCACGGACTCAGGCAATCCACTCGTTTCAGCCTTCCAAAGTGCTGGGATTGCAGGCTGAGCCACCGAGTCCAGCCATAAAAAGTTTATTTAAAAAAAAAATCACAGTGAGTGGGTGTGTATGTGAGAGAATCTATTTGTGTCATTTAAATATGTGGGATTTGAGTCATTGTGGACTTTCCTGAAGGTACTCTCTAATATGAAGTTTAACCACATGATTCTAAAGAAGATAGAGATTCTTTCAAATATCCTAAAAGTTTCTAGATTCTAGGTTCTAGTGTGGTTAATGGCACTAGCACCTTGGACAGCACCTTGGACAGCACCTCAGGAGGGCATACTTTTTTTGAGGTTTCAATTTGGAGAATTATCGACATTTAGTCAGGGAAATACACTATTTTAGTAGATGTTGTGAGACTCATATGGTACCGATGGAGCATTCTGAATGTGGACACAGCTTTTCATACTGGATTATAGAAAAAAGAAGATTCTCTGTGAGCCCACACAGGAATCTTCTTTCAGGGCAGGAGCTGGGCAACAGGGGGCACTCAAAACTGACCCAGTGTGCACAGATTTACAAGAGACTGGAAGGGGAGAATCTCCTCTGAGGATCTGGATATTCTTTATTTTAAAACAGCATGCTATAAATGCTAAAATAAGAGCTTAGCAGAAACTACTGATGTTATTTTAAGCTTCCTACTTTACTTGAAGCATTTATTAACCCTAACACATCAATAAGAAGCAAATTCAAAAGTTGAAATTGCTAGTGCTTTCAGATATATCAACAGTTAAAATGAGAACATGGGTGGTTTAATTAATTCAGTGCATGCAAATATCAGGAGACACAAAAATTTCAGGAGTTACACTTGCAGAGGAAAAAGTCCTAAAAATGTTGAGACCGGTAGTGTGACATTTGACCATGGGATTGGTTTGAGGACCATGGTCTTTGGGTGTATGCTTCTGTAAGGAAGTTATGATTTCATGGAATTCCAGACCTACAATAGGGACACATCATTAAATGAATATTAGTACTTGGACCTCAGCAACATTGTTTCATGGTCCATGTGGCGCCTACCTTCTCTATCTCACATTGGATCAAGTTTGAGCTATAAAATGTCCTGTCTAATGAATATGCAAATAGGTTCAGTTTTACTGTGACAAACACAAATGCCTTTGTGCCCTGAGAACATCGCCTAACACCCACTTTCACCTCTAGAGAAGTCTCTGAGAGCACAGCTCTTCACCATGGACCAGATCTGGAGAATCCTCTTCTTCGTGGCAGCAGCTACAGCTAAGAGTCTTCCACATCCCATGGCTGAGAAGGGGACCAGGGCCAATCAAGAGAGATTTCAACCACTCCTGTTTTATCTCTACAGGTGCTCACTTCCAGGTCCAGTTGCTGCAGTCTGGAGATGAAATGAGAAAGCCTGGGGTCTCAGTGACGGTCTCCTGCAAGATTTCTGGATACACCTTCACCAGTTATACTGTGAGCTGGGTCCAACAGGCCACTGGACAAGGACTTGACAGGATGGGTTGATTGGATCCTGGCTGTGAAAACACAGGCTATGCACAGAACTTCCAGGGAAGAGTAGCCATGAAAAGGGACCTGTTCATGAGCACAGACTACATGGAGCTGAGCAGTCTGACATCTGAGGACAAAGTCATGTATTACTGTGTAATAAATAGTGTGAAAACCCACACTCTGAGAATGGGAGAAATCCTGAGGGAGTAGACAACTGTGCTGGGCTGGGCTGATGACTGGCAATATGAGGTTTAAAGTTTTCAGAAAAATAGGTTATGCGAGTTCAAAAAAGGAAAAAGAGAAACAAGTATAGACACAAATTATAGTCACTCTATAAGCAAAATTTAGAGAGTGGAGAAAGGCAATAACCACTTACAATTATACAAATGACTTGGGCAGATATTCGTGGGGTCATGAGTTTTTAAATCTGATTAATAATTTTGGACAAGACTGCTTGATCACATGGTAAGTAAAAGTATAACTCTTAAGATATAGTTGAAAGATCTTCCAAAAAATCTCTTCTCTTTTTTAAACAAAAAATGTTAGAGCAGTTTTAGGAACAAAGCAATATTTATCAGAAGGTATAAAGCATACCCACACTACCTCTGATCTACATGCACGGCCTTCCCAATTCTGAAGGAACTGCACCAGAATCTTGTATGTGTTACAGTGGACATATCAGTTAACTGCTTTCCTGTTGTTCTCTTGACTTAACAATTCTGAATTAACTGGAAATAGCACAGGTTCTTCAAGTGGGTTATGAGGAATGATGCCAGTTAGAGGGAAAGAAGGTAAGGCTATTCTTAGTTGCATTTTTCTTCCAGGATCCATAAAATGGATAGGATATACAGCTCATATGGTTTAATATGCCCCTTCTCAGAGGGTATGATCTCTAATCATTTTGAGGCAGTTCCAAGTCTCTAAAAGACCGCAGCTTCTGGTGGCTCCCATTATGAATTTCCTTAAGAGAAGTGGAGATCATTGTCATGATTGATGCTGTTTATAACACCCAGTAGTTGGTTAAGATGCATGGTGAGCTCTTGGGTGGCCTTTATGGGTGGGGCTTTTTGGACAGGAAAGACAAACATTCAATGAATATGAGCAATGAATCCTGCTACTAGGTGAGATGGCACCTTGAAGGTGCCCTCTCAGGGGTCCACACTGGTCCCTTCTGCTAATGGCACATTAGTCACAGGCAAGAGCCTGAGTGGTCTTGGAAGAGGCGGACCCCATTGTGATCACTGGTTATGGGGGTCCCTATCATCTACTATCCAATCAATTCCATCTGCTTTATTGTTGATGTTAACAACTTGGTGTGTGCACTCTGGAAGATGACAAGATGTGTGGAAATATTCTCCCAGTGATTATCCACTACTATGTGAATAAATAATCTGTGTCCTAGAACATGAGGGTTTGCATGGATAAAGAGAATTTAAGTGTATCCTCAACTTGTGCAGATCCTACACAATGTCATGTGTGACAGAAATATTACATTAGAGAAGATTAAAATAACTGAAAGTTGAAGGTGGGCAAGGTCATGAGTAACCCTTAAGGCACTGCAAATGTGGTGGGGAGGGCCCACTTTCTCATGCTGTATTTTTTCCTAGGAACTGTGCTAGGAAGTCACAGATGATCTCAGAGAATCCGGAGAACACACCCCATAGTGACAGCTGAGGAGAAATATTGCTAAATTACAAAAAATAAAACTATAAAAATTAATACATGATCAATTTAGTTAAAATGCATTTAGGATAAACACACAAAATAACAAAGATTTCCATATATCTGTCCATGTAATTTCTGAGAAAACACTCACATTTCTTCTTTCATGGAGAAGCTGCATAAGTGAAACATCTTTTTGTGGGTGACATCCCCAGACTTTCATTCTTCTCTGTACATGCTTTCTCTGCATAAGTTATCATCAGTGGAATCAGGTAAGACAAGGCGAGGTAACTGATCATCTGTGTTCTTATGTTTCTCTCCTTATCAAAGAGTAAGATGGGAATGCATCACAGTCCCAAACATTTTGTGGACAAAAAGTAGCAAACTAAAGTGTCGGGTTTTAGCAGTTAATGCTGTCCAGGGTACCAAGAGAGTCACCATCACATTCTCAATTCAATAACAGGAAATTTCTTGAGTTATTTTTCTTGGAAACTAACCTGAAAAAATTTATTTTAAAAAATCCAGACCTGGTCAGGCTCGGTGACTCAGTCTCTAATCCTAGCACTTTGGGAGTCCAAGGCAAGTGGATTGCCTGAGTCTGTGGGTTCAAGACCCACACAGGCAACTTGGCGAGATCTGTTCTCTACAATAATTAAAAAAATTAGTCCGGCGTGGTAGCACCCACCTGTAGTTCTGGTTACTTGGAAGGCTGAGGCAGAAGGATCGCTGGAACCCAGCAGGTCAAGGCTGCTGTAGTCCAGAGGATGACACTGCACTCCACTCTGGGTGACAGAGTGAGAATCCAACTAAAAATAAAAGTACAGATCCACCTACCATGAAATGTGATCTATCTATTTCTCTTTACAAAAAACTTGAACATGGACACACTGTATATCTCTTGGTCTTACAATTTTAATAGTATTTTTAACTTGTTCTAATTTGTGACTTACTCTATCACCTCTACAAACTACTCTCACTGGTATGAGTAGCAATTTCAATGTTAAATATAATTGATGGTTTCCTGTCTCGTTTTATACAACCCCTTATAGCTTTAGTCCTCACTGGCCTCTTTCAACTTGTGGAATGAATTTCTTCATGTTTTATGCCATCTATATTTGCATACTCATTACCTTGTTTCAATTTTTCTTCCATATTGGCTAATATTTAATTTATAATTTATTGGAGCTTGATGAAATTAAATATTCAGTCAACATTCTAGTGAAAATAAGATTACAAAGTCAAACTCTTTTAGTTGGGTTTTTGTTGTTATTAAAAGATATCTGTGACTGGGTAATTTATAATGCATGAGAATGAATTGGCTCTGGATTCCCTGGAGTTGGGAAGTCCAAAACCAGGACACTTGCATCTTGTGAGGACATTCATGCTGAGGCATACATGGTGAAAGAGGGGAAGGGAAAAGAGAAGCAAAAGGGTGCCATAATTACCCTTTAATAGGGGCATTAGGCTGGGCTCGATGGTTCAGTCTGTAATCCCAGCACTTTGGTAGGCCGAGGTGAGTGGATTTCCTGAGCCCATGGGTTCAAGACCCACCTGGGCAACTTGGCGTGACCTACAATGAATAAAAAATTATCCAGACATGGTAGCGTATGCCTGTAGTTCTGGCTACTTGGAAGGCTGAGGCTGAAGGATGGCCAGAGCCCAGAAGGTTGAGGGTGCATTGGCCAAGAATGTGCCACTGCACTACAGTCTGGGCAACAGAATGAGATTCCAGCTCAAAATAAAGTGGTATTAATCCCGTTCACAAAGGCATAAGTACACTTACAGCACTATCACCTCTAAATGTCAAACCTCTCAGCATTTTTATAATGTCAACAAAATTCCAGCATGAGTTTTTAAGGAACCACAATATTCAAATAAAGTCAATTAATTTCATTAATACTCAATTTGAATTAAGAAAGCCAAGCAAGGAAAAGTTGTTCTGCTGATTCAGAGGGTTCAGGAAGACCATAGTTCAAAATATCTTGAGGAGTTAATCCAATGCAGGCATTCCACTTATAATGACTTCTCTATACATGTCAGGACTTTCTCCTATATAACTGTGGAGGCTGACCAGGCTGCCTTGCTCAGGCTGACAATTGTAACAGTTACTGAGTGCTGCAGCAGTTAGTGACAGACATCACACCTACTGAAAAATAGTGCCACCCCACAAGCTCACCTGCCCACCATTTGGAGTCAATCTGATTAATTCAGCTCTAGCCAAATCTCTTTAAGATTTAGAAATTTTTCATAAGAGACTCATCCCTAATTATCCATGGACTTGCTCACGCCACTGTAGTACTTCTCCCAAAACTACTGTCTGAGGTGTTGAGTGTGACATTGCAAAAAGTATGGTGGTTCCTCAAATAATTATGTATAAATTACAAAATGTCCTTGTAGTTACACTCCTTGAAATATATCCAAAAGGGTTATAAATTTCATACACTAATAAACTTAATACAACTATTCACAATAGTCAAGTGAAGGAAGTAACTCAGATGATCATGAACTGACAAAAAAATGAACAAAATATACTATATCATTTTTTTAAGTTGTGTAACCTTGTTTTCAAAAGGAATAAATTAGTAACATACAGTAACCCTTGAATGAATCTTGAAAACATTAGGCTATGTGAAATAAGGTAAACACTAAAGTCCACATATCACATTATCTCATTGATATGGAATATGCAGAACAGGAAAACCCAAAAAGACAGAACTCAGATTACCTTTTGCCTCAGATCAGAGCAGGGGAAATGAGGAAGGACCACTGAATGAAAATGACATTTCCTTGGGTTGATTGAAATGTTCCAGAACCAAATAATGGTGTTTGCTGCACAGCATTGTGAACGTACTAAGTGTCACTAAACAATGCATTTAGTCATGGCTAAACTGGAAAATTCTATCACCCAGTGTAGAGTTCAGTGGTACAATCATGGTTCATCACAACCCAGACTCCTGTGCTCAGGTGATTCTCCTGCCTCAGCCTTCTGAGTGGTTGGACCCATAAGTGCACATCACTAGGCCCCTAGTTAATAATATACATTATATATAATATATAATATGTATATACTATATATATATATATTAGTATAGAGATGAGGTCTTGATATGTTGTCCAGACTGGTCTCAA
Source organism: Carlito syrichta (assembly GCF_000164805.1). Classification (NCBI taxonomy): domain Eukaryota; kingdom Metazoa; phylum Chordata; class Mammalia; order Primates; family Tarsiidae; genus Carlito; species Carlito syrichta. The sequence goes on from NW_007260782.1 coordinate 10,677, forward strand.
ACTCCTGAGTCCAAACACTCCTCCTACCTCCACCTCCAAAAGACCTGGAATTACAGGTGTCAGCTACTGCACCTGGGCTGTTAAACATACTTGAACACAATGCAAAGACTTCAAATATTTTATTCAGTAATAATACAACAAAAACATTATTGTTTAAATGTTCTTTGCAAGGCTGCCTCATGTGTGTGTGTGTGCATTTGTGTGTGTATGTTTGTATACATGTATTTTTCTCTTTTTTTTTTTTAGGTTAGGCCTCCAAATATGTTAGGTCTGTGGACCTGTGTACTAAGCCAGTATCATGAGTAAGATGCAAATAATTGTACAGACTTTTGATTGAACAACATGTGTTATTTAGAAAATACTTTTGTTAGAAAGTAGATTAGACAGAGAGAGAGAGAGAGAGAGAGAGTAAAGATTCACCTCCCCAAGTAAAGGAGGGGACCAAAGCTTAGGAAAACAAAAGCATAGCCATGGCTTCTTGAGGTCAAATGATTTTTAAGACTTTCCTGTAGTGGGGGCAGGTATTTAAGTTGATTGGGTGATAGTCTATTTTAAGTCATCACAAAATGGCAGGTAAATGGGTGGGTTATTTAAATAACTGTAGCCATGGTGATGAGGTCTGTTTATGTCATGTAGGTCATGAAAGTCTGCTTTATGTATTGGGGTCTGTCTTTTCGGCATAGGTCATGAGGGCTGCTTACAATAGATTAAGTCATCCTGTTTTTTATGACTAAAAAACAAACTTGGAGTAGAAAAGCAAACAGAACAAAGCAGGCTTGGGGAATGACTAAATTATCAATACCTATCTCTGGGAAAATTGTTCTGTCCTTGGCTATGACTAGAGGGCAAATTAAAGTGAACAGTTAGAAAAACATGACAAAGCTAAGTAATGTTAAAATGGTTGCTTTTTGGCTATATCAAATTCATCTTGGTCTTTAATACTTTTATTACTCCATCTTTTTATTTTTAAATATTCTTATTTATAGCTGTGAACAGGAATGAAGGTCAGTCTTCTGTAACATCTCCCTGCTCGATCGGAGTGTAGCGATGTACCACCTGTCTAAAGTGAGAGGAAAGGATGAGGAAACAGGAGCCAATGGAGTTGTTAGAATATACATGTATTTTTTGAGTTGAAGTCTCACTCTGTCGCCCAGGCTGGAGTGCAGTGGCATGCTCCTGGCTACCGCAGCCTCGACCTGTTGGACTCTGCGATCCCTTCGTCTCAGCCTTCCAAGTAGTTGGAACTACAGGCACGTGCTCCCACATCTGGCTACTTTTCTATTTAATGTAGAGACACTGTCTCGCCAACTTGCTCGGGTGGGTCTTGAGCCTGCAGTCTCAGGCAATTCACTTGCCTCGGCCTCCCAAAGTACTGGGACTACAGGCTGAGCCACAGAGCCCGGCCTAGAGTATTTTTAGTGCCTATACACAAAGTACTGTGTAAAACCATATGAAAGGAGGTACCTATAGAAACATAGAAAAAACTTAGTTTAATCTTTTTTACCACAGCATAGTCATTTTTGCTTAGACTTTACCCCGGACACACTTTGAATCTAGCACAGATTAGATATAGGTAGATAAGTTTTCAATAGTCAGGTTTTAGGAAACATTCAAACATTTCACTGCAGGCCAAGTGGCTACCTACCCCATCCTCTCAGCAAATTTCTACCAGATGAAAGACAAGGACAGAGCCATAGAAATGATAATAGACCACCTTTTGTTCAAGGATTTTGTGTATTGCAAATGTCTCACAAAGTCTCTTACAGGAAAACCTCCTTCCCTTGTCTCCTCCCATCTAGCCCACCACCTGAAGGCATAAAATTCTAATGTCTGGCAAGCTTAGACCCACAACCCAGGACACACTTTCAGACCAAAATCCCCCTACCCATTGGCCCATAAATATATCCATTGTGTGGCCCTTTGGAGCCACAGTGGCCTCTGAGTGTTGACCCCCTTTCCAATCTGTGAAAAGTGAATAATAAACTTTATTACTTACTACTTTCTTACTTGGTTGCAGTCTTGCATTATTCTCATGACCTCAGCACAGGCTCTGGCCCATGTTGCTCAGTTTCAGTGTACACTACTAGAGTTAGTAATACTATAATCAGGGCCATTATAATTGCTGTTATGACATATTAAGACTTTGCTGGTAAAATGTATTTTTACAAAGTTATCCCAGGGGGCTTAATATTTGCTACAGGAGTTCAGGCTGTTTTTATTGTTGTATTAGTGTAAATTCACATGTGAATGTTCTCATGGCCTGTGCTGCAGGAAAACAGAGAGACTGTGACACCGAGGTTGTCTTAGGAAGTAGCGGTTTATTAGCACCAGTGAAACTCAGTGGGCTAATGCTCCAAAGCTGAGCAACCCAAAGAAAGAGAAGAGGGGTTTTATCTGTTAGTTTAGGTAAGGGAGGGGGTCGGGTTGGATGACTATACAGTACAGTTTTCATTGGAATTACAAGGCTGTATTTAGCAAAACCAGATTTTCAAAGAACAAATTGTCTCCAGGGTATACATGACAAGTGGGGATTATAAACCAATAACTTCACAAAGAGAGGATGTGGGAGTAAGGTTGTGAATGGTTTACCATCTTGCATTTCCAGGAAAGCAACCTTTTGCAATTTTGTCTTCTAACATTTCATGTGTAGCAGGTCTGGAACTTGCTGGTTGATTTTAAAAGGAATAATTTAAACTGTTTTCAGCCCCTCTCTGCCACATGTTTCTTTCAGTTTTGTGATAATGATTTATAAACAGTTATGAGGGAACTTTTTTAAAATAATGACTTTAACAAGAAAATATAGATAGCTTGAGAAAGTCTGGACAAAAAAAATATTTGCCAACATTAGTTTGGAGACATGCAGTTAGGTTTTAGTTTAAATTGTAGGGAATAGTAATAGACAAGATAGTTTAAAACAGGTACCATAGCTGATATAACTTTACGATAATTGATATACTAAAGAGGGAAGGCAGAGAACAGGCAAGTTCCACTTCAGAAATTGACATCTCTTGGCTTCTAAAGGGAGGAGCGGGAAGAGGGGATTTTTTTACAGAACATATTACATTTTGCAGGAGACTTGTAAGATATTGTAATTTACAAATTTATGAGCTGAAAGATGGTCTTGTTATTATTTATATCACTTTGGTTGGT
>NW_007260783.1:0-11062 GCF_000164805.1 Carlito syrichta
TCACCACAAGCCTCAAAATCGTGGGTGATCCTCCATCCTCAGCATCCAGAGTGTCCAGAATGACAGGCTTCTCCACCACAGGCCCCCTCTTTGGATGGATGCAGAGACGGGGTCTCCCTGTGTGGCCTGGGCTGGCCTTTGTCTCCTGGGTTCCTGCCATTCTCACACTTCGGCCTCCCAGAGCACTGGGATTCCAGGTGTGGGCCACCATGCAGGTCTCATGGTTCATTTTTGATGAAGGATAGAGATCAGACTTGGGGGTTGAACCTCGTCATCCCAGCATTTTGGGAGGCCAAGGCCTATGACCAGTCTGAGGCCTTGGGCCGAAACCTGCCTGGGCACCACAGCAAGACCTCATTGCTACCCTCCATCCTAAATGAACTTGGTGTGGTAGCACGTGCCTATAGTTCTGGCTTCTTGGAAGGCTGGAGAAAGGTTTGCTGTAGCTTGGCAGGCCAAGTCAGCAGTGGCTGGAATCGAGCCACCACCCTCCAGTCTAGGCGATGGAGTGAGACTCTGACTCAAGGAAAAAAGGAGAAAAAGGTAAAACAGAAGTGCATTCATTTGTATATGGAGTTGAGATTATCATGAACAGACAGAGATCATTTTGGAAAGAGGCCACAGTCTTGGGCCTAGAGTTTCTGAAAGACGGTGGATCAGCAGACAAACGGGCTGTGGCTATGGGAGTCTGAGGCAGGGGACCACTGGAGCCCAGGAACTTGAGACCAGCCTTGGCCACGTAGCGATATCTTGTTGCTCCCCGGACACAAACACTGGAGTTGCGTGTGGTGGCACATGCGATCCCGGCTACACGGGATGCAGTGGCCTCCATCCCTGGGCATTTGTTTGCATCACCCCTGCCGACAGAACGTGTGAATCCAAGTCAGGCAGCATGGGTAATGACTATCAGGACCGTGCCCTGTAAGGCCAAGTTGGGAGGCTGCCTGAGCACAGGGTTCAGAGACCAGCTCGAACAAAGTGGGCCAATCTCATCTCGGTGAGAGGTTCCTAAAATCAAGTCAGGCATGGTGGGCTCTGGAGTCCCGGGTACTTGGGGACCTAGGTAAGAGGATCACCTGAGCCCCATAGGTCGAAGCCCCAGGAGTCATGATGATTCTGCCGCACCCCATCCCTGCCAATGGAGACTCTGGCAACATAAAAGACATATCCCACCTGTGTCACGATGGGCATCCACGATTCCCCAGGGAATGGTCCGCATGGGTGGGGGACAATGGAGTGATCAGGAGAGGAAAGGACCCTCCCCATGACTGAAGGTGGCAGAAAGGGCGACCAGAACCTGGGCTGGCCACTGTGTTGTCATACTGCCTTGATCGCTGTGTGCCCGATGTCCACCCTAGATTGGGGCGGTCTGTCCTGTGAGCTCACACACATCTTTGCTATAGGGGATGAGTGTGGAGGGTGGAGGTAGGCCTTCTGTGGTACATGGCCAAAGGTGCAGGACGAATGTTCCCAGGGGCCATCTTTGAAACCTACCATGAACAACAGGCCAGAAAGTGCATTTTCTTTTCTCATCTCTGAGGGTGACTCCTCACACTGGGTGGCAGGGGTGGTGGTGGTGGTGGTGATTATAATTATTTGAAGTCGGAATCCCACTCTGTTGCCCAGGATGGCACATAGGGGCATGCTCACAGCCACTGCAGACTCCACCTGCTGGGCTCAGGTGATCCTCCTGCCTCGGCTGGAACCAAAGGTCTGTGCTACCATGCTTGGCTAATCTTTAGATTTATTTTTCATGGCCAAGATGAAGTCTTGCCCTGTGTCCTGGGCTCGTGACAAAGCTGCAGGCTCATGTCATTCATTCACCTGGGTCTCCAAGGGTCGGGATGCCAGACTGAGCCCCTTAGACCAGCCTGTGGTTGTTGTGGTGGTGGTGGTTGGTATTATTATTCTAAGTAAGAATACCAATCTGTGGCCCAGGCTGGAGCACAGGGGCTCACTCTCAGCCACTGCAGCATCCACTGGCTGGGCTCTGTCATACCTCCTGACATGGCCTATCAAGTGGCTGGAATGCCAGGCTTGAACCACCATGTTCAGCTAATTTTTTGGACTTCTTGTAGAGATGTGGTTTCACCAAGGTGCTTAGGGTGGTCTCAAACTTGGGGGCTCAGGCCATCCTCTGGCCATGGCCTCCCAGTTCACCGGGAAAACTGGTGTAAGCCCATGTGCCCGGCATCCACACCCCACTCAGGTCCTGAGGTCGAGGGCCACTCCCTTCTGATGACCTGGGACCACAGATAGGGGGGCTGGATTCGCCTGCCAAGCCCTCCCCATGGGGAGTGCCTGTTGCAGAGGGGTGTCTCCACTAGGGTGCCCACACCTCTGCCCACCTCATTTGATAGGGTGGAGATGGTTCCTCCTCCCAGAAGCCTCCTCAGGAAAGGGAGGGCATGACTCTCAAACTTTAGTGGAGATGGGGACATCCAGGTGACTCACACCTTTCTCCTTGGCACTCAGAGACGCTGAGATGGAAAGATGGCTGGAACCTGGGAGCTCGAGACCAGGCTTGACACCATAGCAATTCCCCACCTCGACCCCAAGCAATCCCAGAAAACGTTGGGTGAGGGCAGGGCTCAGTGGGAGGATAGCCCCCAGCCCAGAGTTAAAGACCAGGCAGGAAGATAAGGATGTTGACCATATTGAAAGCATGTGATTGCAGCAGTTTGGGAGCCTCAGGCCAAGAGGATGGCCAGATTTGTGAGTTGTGAGAGCAGCCTGCTCAATCTAGTAGAAAGAAAGAAAGAAAGAAAGAAAGAAAGAAAGAAAGAAAGAAAGAAAGAAAGAAAGAAAGAAAGAAAGAAACCCATTCTCCTGCAAACTTTCTGCCCTCAGTCTTCTCCCCCACCCTGCCCACATATGAAGTCCCCCAAGCTGGGCACCTTCCAGCCCCAACCTCCCCCAGTAGCTGCCCCCACTTTGGTGTGTGAGTTCCCGAGTTTTCCTGGTCAGGTTCCTGCTGGCTCTCCTCTCCAAGGTGAGAAATGTTCACAGGGTAGGCTGACCCTCCGACTCAGCACAGAGGACCTTCCACCAAGAAAGTCCAGGGACACATCTCTCACCCGGGGGCATTACTTCTCCCCCAATCCCATTTTTCCTGGCTCTAAACTCAGTCACCCTGTGAACACAACAGGCCCAGATGAGAATCTATGTATGATTCTGATGTTTTCGGAGACACAGTCTGGCTTTGGGTCCCAGGCTGGGATCTGGGGACATGACTACCATTCACCGCCAGTCTCAAAATTGCAGGCTTTGGCGATCCTCCCACCTCAGTCTCTGGAGTGGCCAGGAAAACAGGCACCTCGGCCCCAGACCTCCTGTTTTGATGGTGTGGAGGCGGGGTCTCCATGCCTGACCCAGTCTGGCCTTGGGCTTGTGGGCTCAAGCCATCCTCCCACCTTGGTCTCTTAGAGAATTGGAATTCAAGGCATTGGTCACCAGGCCAGGCTTTCTGGTTCATATTTGTCAAAGAACCGAGTCAGGGCTCGGGAGCTCAGACTTATCATCCCAGTGCTTTGGGAGGCCAAGGCCAGCAACTGGCCTGAGCTGGCAGGCAGAGATCCACCTGGGAACCTTGGCGGGAACCCATCTCTACCCTCCATCCCATATGAGCCAGGTGTGGTGGTGCACGTTTGTCATTCCGGTTCCTGGGAAGGGCGGGTAAAGGAACGCCAGCGGCCGGTAGGGTGAGGTTGCAGTGGCTGAGATCGAGGTTCCACTCTCCAGCCTGGATGACGGAGTAAGATTCTGACTCAAACAAAAAATAAAAAAAGGAGAAAAAAAACAACATCCATTTGTGTATGGAGTTGGGATCACCTTGGACAGAAGAGGTCATTTGGGAAGGAGACCCCATTCTTGGGCCTAGAGTTCTCGACAGATGGTAGATTGGCAGACAATCGGGCTGTGGTTTTGGGATGCCGAGGCGGGTGAACGCTGGAACCCGGGAGTTCAAGACCACCCTGGACCATGTAGCAAGACCTCTTCGCTCCCCAGAATGCTAACACTGGAGTCTCATGTGGTGTCTCCTGCAGTACTGGCTACACAGGTTGTGGTGTCCTCCATCCCTGGACGTTCCATTGGGTTGCCCCTAACGACAGAATGTGCGAGTCCAGGGTGGGCACTGTTGCTCATGGCCACCAGCCCCATGTCCTAGTAGGCTGATGTGGGAGGCTTCCGGAGCCCAGGGTTTGGAGACAAGCCCAGGCAACATGGCCAGACCCCGTCTTAGAGAGAGGTCCCCAAAATGGTGTTAGGCTTGGTGGCCCCTGGAGTCCTGGCTGATAGGGGGTCGAGGCAGGAGTACCACCTGAGTCTCACAGGTCGAGACCCCGAGAGCCACGATCATGCCACCATGACCCAGCCTGGCTGAAGGAGACTCTGGTGATAAAAAGACACCTCTCACGTTCATCACAACGGGCGTCCATGGCTCCCTAAGGAAAGGTCTGCATAGGCAGAGGACAATGGAGTGATGGGGAGAGGAAGGTGCACTCCCTCCACATGAAGGTGACACACCAGGTGACCGTAACCTGGGCTGGCCATGGCATCGCAGTACCACCTTGATCACTCTGTGCTTGACGGCCACCTTATCTTGGGGCCATCTGTTCCGTGAGCTCACACACATCTTTGTCATAGTGCATGATTGTGGATGGTGGAGGCAGGCCTTTTGGGGTGCGTGCCTGACAGAATGAGACATACATACCCAGTGGCCACCTTTGAAACCTCCTGTGAACGACAAACAGGAAAGTGCCTTTTCCTCTCTCGTCCCTGAGCATGACTCCTCGCACTGAGTGGCAGGGGTGGTGAGGGTGTCAGTGGTGGTTATTATTATTATTTGGAGTCAGAATCCCACTCCGTTGCCCAGACCAGAGTGCAGGGGCACGTTCACGGCCACCGGGGACGACACCTGCTGGGCTCAGGCGATCCTCCCACCTCGGCTCCCCCAATGCTTGTAACTACAGGTCTACACCACCACGCCCATCTAATCTTTAAATTTAGTTTTGATGGCCGAGTTGAGGGCTCGACCAGTGTCCTGGGCTGGTCTTGAACCCGGAGGTCAGGCTGTCCTCTTGCCTCGGCCTCCAAAGGGCCAGGGTGCCAGGCTGAACCCTGAGCCTGGCCTGTGGTTGTGGTGGTAGTGGTTGGTATTATTATTCTGAGTCGGGGTCCTGCTCTGTCTCCCAGGCCAGAGCACAGGGGCCCACTCTCAGCCACTATGGCCTCCACTGTCTAGGATCCAGCAATGCTCCTGCTGTGGCCTCCCGATAGACTGGAATGACCAGCATTTGCCACCACATTCAGCACATTTTTTTAGTTTCTTGTAGAGATGGGGTCTCTCCAAGGTTCCCGGGCTTGTTTTGAACCTGGGGGTCAGGCCATCATCTCACCTCGGCCTGCCAAAATGCTGTGGTGACAGGCGTGAGGCCCCGCGCCCAGACTTCACACCCCTCTTGGGGCCCCACAATGAGACCTGCTCACTTCAGATGACCCGCGACCCAGGATAGGGCAGCCAGAGTCGCCCACCAAACCCGCCCTGGAAATTCACCTGGTGCAGGGGAATTTCCCGCCGGGAAGTCCACCCCTCTGCAGGATCGTCCCCAAAGGTGGACTCACTTGCTCCTCCCTGGGGACCCCTGGGAGGAAGGGAGGGCATGATTCTCAAACCTTTGAGGCAAGTCAGCCGGGCAACTCATGCTGGTCTCCTCGATATTCTGGGAGGCTGAGACAGGAAGATGGCCAGAGCCCAAGAGCTCAACCCAGGCTGGACACCACAGCAAGCCCCTACCTCAACCCCAAGCAAAACTCAGAAAAACTTGCTTGAAGGCTGACCTTGGTGGGAGGATCACCTCAGGCCCAGAGTTCAAGACCAGGCTGGAATGACAGGATGTCGATGAAATGGAAAGCCCATGTACACAGCAGTTAGGGAGGCCAAGACCTATAGGAAGGCACATGTTGGGCTGTTTGAGAGCAACCTGGGCTGCCTAGTAAGGAAACAAAAGATAGAGAGAGAGGAAAGAAAGAAAGAAAGAAAGAAAGAAAGAAAGAAAGAAAGGAAGGAAGGAAGGAAGGAAGGAAGGAAGGAAGGAAGGAAGGAAGGAAGGAAAGAAGGAAGAAAGAAAAAAAGAAAGAAAGAAATTTATTCTCCTGCAAACATTCTGCTCTCAGTCCTTCCCACCCACCATCCCCACATGTGAGGGTCCCCAAATCTCAGCACCTTCCAGCCCCAACCCCCCCAATGGCTGTCCCTGCTTTGGTGCAGGAGTTCCTGAGCCTCCCTGGCCGGGTTCCAGCCAGCTCTCCTCTCCGAGTAGAGAAATGTGCCCAAGGCAGACCGACCCACTGAATTGGCAATGAGGACCTTCTGCCAAGTAAGTCCAAGGACAAATCCCTCATCCGTTGACATTTCTTCACCGCCAATTCAATTTTTCCTGAGTGTAAAGTCAGTTGCCCTGTGAACACACAACATGCAGTTTAGAATATTTGTGGACATGGTCTGGCTCTGTGGCCCACTCTTGGGCCTGCAGACATGATCCTTGTTCACCGCCAGCCTCTAAATCATGGGCTCGGGTGATCCTTTCTCCTCAGCATCCAGAATGGCCGACATAACAGGCACCTCGACCCCAGATCCCCTGTTTGTATGGGTGCAGATACGGGTTCTCCTGCATTGCACAGGGCTGGTCTTGAGCTCTTGAGGTCCAGACATCCTCTTGATTTTCCCTCCCAGAGTGATGAAATTCCAGGCATGTGCCAAACACACCTAGCCTTCTGGTTTGTTTTCAACAATGGATCGAGGTTGGGCTCAGGGCCTCAGCCTCGTCCTCCCAGCACTTTGGGAGCCCAAGGCCAGCAGCTAGCCCAAGCCCATGGGACAAGACCTGCCCAGGAACCTCAGCAAGAACTCCTCCCTACCATCCATCCCAAATTTCCCGGGAGTGGAGTCACCTGCCTGTCCTTCTGCCTCCTCAGAAGGCTGGGGAAAATCTCACTGGAGCCTGATGGCCCAAGACTGTGGTGACCAGGAGGGAGCCACCACCCTCCATCCTGGGAGACAGAGTGAGGCTCCAACTCAAAGAAAAAAAGGTAAAAAGGAAAAAAAATAAGGGTATCCTTTTGTGTATGGAATTTGGATCATAGTGAAGAGACAAGATCATTTGGGAAGGAGATGCTGCCTTGGACCTAGACAGTCTGAAAGACAGTGGATCGGCAGGCATTTGGGCTGTGGTTTTGGGAGGTTGAAGCAGGGAACCGCTGGACCCTGGGAGTTCGAGACCAACCTAGGCCATAGAGTGAGACCTCATTGCTCCCTGTAATGGAAACACTAGTATCTCACATTGTGGTGCCCATGCACCTGGCTACACTGGAGGCCATGGCCTATCTCTTGGGGCATTCCTTTGCATCGCCCCTGCTGACACAACATGCAAGTCCAGGCTGGGCACCATGGCTCACGGCCATCAACCCTGTCCCCTGGGAGGCTGAGGCAGGAGGTGACTGAGTCAGGGGTCAGAGACCAGCCCAGGTGATGTGACCAGACCTAGTCTCAAAGATAGAGCCCCAAATTCGAGTCAGACTTGGTGCCTCTGGAGTGGTGACTGATTGGGGGCCCATATGAAAGAACCTATGTGCCCTACAGGTGAGGCTCTGGAAGCTATGGTTGTGTCATCGTACCCCAGCCCAGTCGATGGAGACTCCACCGACCAAAAAGGGCTTACCACGTGCGTCACAATGGGCATCGACGACTCCCATGGAAAAGGTCCCTGTGGGTGAGGGAGGATGGAGTGATCGGGATAGGAAAGGGCACACCCCCACCCGAAAGTGGCAGACTGAGCAACCAGAACCTGGGTTGGCTGCACTGCTGCCTAACTGCCTTGATCACTCTGTGCCTGACAGTCACCCTATCTCGGGGCCATCTGTTCCTTGAGCTCACATGCGTCTTTGCCATGGGGCATTTTTGTGAGGGTTGGAGGCAGGCCTTCTAGGACATGTGACTGAAGGGGTGGGATGGTCATGCCGGTTGCCACCTTTAAAACTTCCCTTGAATGACAGGCGGGAAAGTCCCTCTTCCTCTCCCATCCCTGAGGGTGATATCACATGCTGGGTGGCAGGGGTGCTGGTTTTTGTGGTGGTGTTGACTATTATTTTTTGGAGTCGGAATCCTGCTCTGTCTCCCAGACCAGAGTCCAGGGGCACAATCACGGCCACCACAGACTCCACCTGACGGGCGCAGGCAATTCGCCTGCCTCGGCCCCCTGAGTGGCTGGAACCACAGGTCTGCACCACAACGCCCGGCTAATCTTTGGATTTATTTTTGATGGCGGAGACAAGGTCTCACCCAGTGTCCTGAGCTAGTCTCGAACCCACAGACTCAGGCTGTCCACTCGCCTTGGCCTCTGAAGCACCAGGATGCTAGTCTGAGTCCCTGAGCCCATCCTTTGGTTATGGTGTTTGGTGTTATTACTCTGAGTCAGAGTCCCGCTCTGTCGCCCAGGCCAGAGCACATGGGCCCGCTCTCGGCCACTACAGCCTCCACCCTCTGGGCTCTGGGGATCCTACCACTGTGGCCTCCCAAGTGGCTGGAATGACAAGCGTGCATCACCATGCTTGGCTTATTTTTTTTGCTTCTTTTTGAGAGGAGGTCTCACCAAGGTGCCCAGACTGGGCTTGAACCCAGGGACTCAGGGAATCCTAATGCCTCAACCTTCCAGAGTGCCTGGATGACACACATGAGCCCCCACATCCAGCCTCCACACACCTCTTGGGGCCCCACTTTGAGGCCTGCTCTGTTCCAATGACCCATGATCCCAGAGAGGGGAGTCAGTCAGCTGCCAAGTCCATCTCAAGGGGAGTGCCTTTCACAGGGGCATGTCTTCATCAGGATGCCCACCCCTCTGCATGCCTTGATCCACAGGCTGGACATGCTTGCTCCTCGAAGGGGCCACCCTGTGGCAGGACTCCCTGGGCCTCTACATCAAGGTAATCAATTAGGAGATTTCCTTGACAAAATCGGTCATGTGCCCTCTCCTTGTAGATTATTTAGTCAATCAAGCTCAGCAATCCCATAAAATTCATCACTAAAATGTTGCTGCTTTAAGGCACCAGTTTCACATTCCATGAGAAACAGCTAAGCAAATCATAAAAAATGTACTTTGTGTCCTACTTCTAATAACCCGCTCCCCTCAGGAGTTAATCCCCACAGATTAAAACCTAATGTTTTGGGGTAAATGAATGTTACTCATTCTACATGTGGCAGTGGATACATTTTCCCATGTAATTTTAGCCTCGCCCAGAACTGGGAAAGCCTATAAAGGTGTAGTCCAACATTTGTCCTTTTGTTTTACACAGTTGGATATTCCAGCACATTAAAAACTGATAATGTTCCTGCTTATGCATCCAAAGCTTTTCAGTCGTTTTGCACCCATTTTGGCATCTTTCATTCTACAGGAATTCCATATAATCCTCATGGTAAAGTTATAGTCGAAAACCCACCAAACATTAAAATATCAAACAATTACATTGCAGGAAGGAGAATTCAAATATAGTTCTCCCCATCATATCGTAAATAACTCCATGTTTTTAATTAATCATTTCAATTTGAACTGTCAAGAACATTCAACTATAAGTTTTTGGACTCCTGAAAAAACTGTTAAACCAATGTTAAAATGGGTAGATCTTATAGGTCAATGGAAGGTGCCCAATATCCTTTTAACATGCGGGAGAGAATATGTTTGTGTATTTCCCCAGTACTTATCCTCACCTTTTTGGGTACAGGAAAGTCTAATTAGACATGACCAGTCCTCCACCCCCATCAATGTACAGCCAGATGAGACATAAATCACGTCATCAGTCTGAGTCATATGCAGATGTTGAATAGAAAGAGTTGGTGACAAAGCTGAAACATCTCACCATTCAACAACCACTTCCACCTCCATCAACTAGACTGAAGACATCTCATCCTTCGTTGTCTCCTACTCCTCAACCCAGACATTACCATCGAGCTATTTCGACTACACAATGCAGACCACCCACATGGGGGCAAATCAAGGTGCTCACCCACGACGCCAAGAATCTAGTTCACTCTCAAAACACTTCTCTCTCTCCCTCTACAGTTTCTGTTGCTATGCTGGCTATCACAGCATGCCAGGAGTTTGCATTTATTCAGATCAGTCTTATTGGGCTTATATCTCAAACCCTCCAGTGTTCCAGTCGGTTACATGGGATGCTGAGATTATTACCATTTTTACTAATCATTGCTCATTACTAAGAGTCCCCGTTCTTTTTCATCTCAAGTCCAAACTGTTATTAATCATAACTAAAATTATTCAGGTGGTTCTAGTTCTCTTCCAATATGTTTCAGTTTACCTAAAAAATCAGAACACTCCCTTGATATTTCGGGTTGTTTAAACTCCCATATAAAAGCTATGGTAACTGATAGCCCCTCTTATCTTCCCAGATCGGCAATAATGATATAATTGGTTTCTTAAATTGTTGATACCTGGGGATTCTGATACTAAATTATCAACCAGGGCTCGGGAGGATCACCTGAACCCTGCATGTTGAGTTGCCGGGAGCCATGATCATGCCGCCATGCTCCAGCCCAGCTGATGGAGAGTACGGCGACAAAAAAGATGCCTCCCACGTGCATCACAATGGGCGTTCACGGCTCCCCAGGGAATGTCCACGTAGGTAGGGGACGATGGATCGATTCGCAGAGGAAGGAGCCCAACCCCCACCTGAAGGTGGCATACAGGGAAACCAGAACCTGGACTGTCTGTGGCATTGCCAGACTGCCTTGTTTGCTCTTTGACCGACGTTCGCCCTAGCTCGGGGCCATTTGTTCCGTGAGCTCACATGTGTCTTTTCCATGGGGCACGAGTGTGGGGGGTGAAGGCAGGCCTTCTGGGGCACGTGGCCAAAGGCGAGTGCTGGACATGCCTGGTGGCCACCTTTGAAACCTCCCATGAAAGACACGCTGGAAAGTGCCTTTCTTATCCCATCCCTGAGGGAGACTCCTCGCTCTGGGTGTCAGGGGTGGTGGTGGTGGAGGTGGTGGTGG
>NW_007260784.1:0-2478 GCF_000164805.1 Carlito syrichta
GAGGGGCCTACTCTCGGCCACCGCAGTCTTCACTGACTGGGCTCAGACTATCTTCCCACCATGGCCTCCCGACTGGCCAGAAAGACAGACATGTGCCACCACGTTCGGTTCATTTTGTTTCTTGTACAGACGAGGTATCACCAAGGTGCCTGGGCTGGTCTCGAACACGGGAACTCAGGCCATCCTCTCTCCTCAGCCTCCCAAAGCACTGGGTGATAAGCATGAGTCCCTACATCCAGCATTCACACCCCTCTCATAGCCCCACTGCGAGGCCCACTCCCTTCAGATGACCCATACACCAGAAAGGACAGATGGAGTCGTCTGCCGAGCCCACCCAGGAGGACAGCCTCTTGCAGGGGCATGTCCCAACGGGGGGGCCAGCCCTCCACCTCCCTTGTTCCCCAGGGTAGACCTACTTGATCCTCCCAGGGACAACCTTGGTGAAAGGGAGGACATGACTGTCAAACATTTGTCAGGGTGGGGATGGCCAAGTGACTCACGTCTGTCTCCTCATTACTCGGGGAGGCCGAGATGGGAAGATGGCCAGAGCCTGGGAGCTTGAGACCAGGCTGGACATCATAGCAAACCCCCACATAGACCCCAAGCAAAAGGCAGGAAACCTTGGGTGAGGGCAGAGCTCGGCAGGAGGATCACCTCCAGCCCAGAGTTCAAGATCAAGCAGGAAAACCCAGATGTCACCCAAATGAAAAATCTGTGGTCGCAGCAGTTTTGGAGGCCCAGGTCAAGGGGATGTCCTGAGTTGGGGTGTTTGAGAGCAGGCTGAGCAGCCTAGTGAGTAAAGAAAAGGAGGAAAGAAAGAAAGAATGAAAGAAAAAAAGAAAGAAAGAAAGAAAAAGAAATAAATCTATTCTCCTGCAAAATTTCTTCTCTCAGTCCTTCCACCACCGCCCCACCACATGTGAGTGTCTGCCAAGCTCAGCACCTACCAACCCCAACCCACCCCCAATGGCTGCCACCTATTTGATGCCTGAGTTCCTGAAGCTCCCTGGCCTGCTTCCTGTTGGCTCTCCTCTCCAAGGTGAGAAATGTGCCCCAGGCAGGCTGACCCCCCAACTCGGCAACAAGGACCTATGCCAAGAAAGTTCAGGGACACATCCCTCACCCGGGAACATTTCATGACCCACAATCCAATTTTTCCTGACTGTAAAGCCAGTCGCCCTGTGAACATACAATGCACAGTTGAGAATGTTTTTGGATACAGGGTCTGGTTCTGTGGCTCAGCTTGGGGCCTGGGGACATGATGGTTGTTCACATACAGCCTCAAAATTGCAGGCAATCCTCCCTCCTCAGCATTCAGAGTGGCCAGGATGATAGGCATCTCCATCCCAGACTCCCAGTTTGGATGGGTGCGGAGACGGGGACACCCTGTGTGGCCTGGGCTGGCCTTGGGCTCCTGGGCTTCTGCCATCCTCACACCTCGGCCTCCCAGAACACTGGGATTCCAGGCGTGGGCCACCGTGCCATGCCTTATGGTTTGTTTTTGATGAAGGATAAAGGCCAGAATAAGGAGCTGAGCCTCATCATCCCAGCGATTTGGGAGGCCGAGGCCTGTGACTGGCCCAAGCCCACATGCTGATACCTGCCTGGGCACCATGGCAAGACCTCATCTTTACCCTCCATCCCAAATAAGCTGGGCGTGATAGCACGTGCCTTTTGTTCCAGCTCCTTGGAAGTCTGGGAAAAGGCTCACTGGAGCTTGGCGGGCCGAGCCAGCAGTGACCAGGAGTGAGCCACCACCCTCCTGCCTGGGCGATGGAGTGAGACTCTGACTCAAAGAAAAAAATGGAAAAAAAGTAAAACAGAAGCGCATCCATTTGTGTATGGAGTTGGGATCATCATGAACAGACAAAGATCATTTGGGAATGAGGCCCCAGGCTTGGGCCTTAGAGTTCCTGAAAGACGATGGATCAGCAGGCAATTGGTCTGTAGCTACAGGAGGCTGAAGTGGGACCTTTGGAGCCCGGGAATTTGAGATTAGCCTTGGCCACATAGCGAGACCTTGTTGCTCCCCAAACACAAACACTGGAGTTGTACATGGTGGCACATGCGATCCTGGCTACACAGGATGCAGTGGCCTCCATCCCTGGGTGTTTGTTTGCATCACCACTGACGACAGAACCTGTGAGTCCAGGTCGGGCAGCATGGGTAATGGCCATCAAGACCGCACCCTGGGATGCCAAGGCAGGAGGCTGCCTGAACACAGGAGTCAGAGACCAGCCCAGGCAAAGTGGGCCGACCTCGTCTCAGTGAGAGGTCAACAAAATAGAGTCAGATGTGGTGGCCCTTGGAGACCTGTGTACTCAGGGACCTAGGTGGGAGGACCACCTGAGCCCCATAGGTCAAAACCCCAGGAGTCACGATCGTTCTGCCATGGCTCATCCCTGCCAACGGAGACTCTGGCAACAATACAGATGCATCCCATGTGCCTCACGATGGGCGTCCATGATTCCCCAGGGA
>NW_007260784.1:2628-4801 GCF_000164805.1 Carlito syrichta
GCAGACAGGGAGACCAGAACCTGGGCTGGTCGCTGCATTGCCATACTGCGTTGATCGCTCTGTGCCCAATAGCCACCATAGATCAGGGTCATCTGTCCCATGAGCTCACACATGTGGTAGTGGGGGGAACGAGTGTGGAGGGTGGAGGTAGGCCTTCTGTGGCACATGGCCCAAGGTGTGGGTTGAACTTGCCCGGGGTCCACCTTTGAAACCTCCCACAAACAACAGGTTGGAAAATGTCTTTTTCTCTCCCATCCCTGAGGGTGATTCCTCACACTGGGTGGCATGGGTGGTGGTGGTGGTTGTGATTATTAATATTTGGAGTCGGAATCCCAATGTGTTGCCCAAGACGAAGCGCAGGGGCACACTCACAGCCACTGCAGACTCCACCTGCCAGTCTCAAGCGATCCTCTTGCCTCGGACCCCAAGTGGTTGGAACCAAAGGCCTGCGCTACCACACTCAGCTAATCTTTGGATTTATTTTTCGTGACGGAAACAAGGTCTTGCCCCATGTTCTGTGCTGGTGTTGAAGCCACAGGCTCAGGTCATTCACTTGCCTGGGACTCTGAAGGGCCGGGATGCCAGGCTGAGCCCATTAGACCGGCCTGTGGTTGTGGTGGTGGTGGTGGTTGTTATTATTATTCTGAGTAGGAGTACCAATTTGTTGCCCAGGCCAGAGTGCTGGGGCCCGCTCTCAGCCACTGCATCCTCCACCGGCTGGGCTCCGGCCTACCTCCTGTCACAGCTTACTGAGTGCCTGGAATGCCAGGCTTGCACCACCACATTCGGCTAATTTTTTGGACTTCTTGTAGAGATGAGGTCTCGCCAAGGTGCCCGGGCTGGTCTCAAACATGGGAGCTCAGACCATTCTCTCACCATGGCCTCCCAGTTCACAGGATGACTGGTGTAAGCCCCCATGACCAGCATCCACACCCCACTCAGGGCCTGAGGTGGAGGCCCACTCCCTTCTGTCAACCCAGGACCATGGAAGGGGGCCAGATTTGCCTGCCAAGCCCTGCCCATGCTGAGCGTCTGAGGCAGTAGGGTCTCCACCGGAGTTCCCACACCTCCGCCTGCCTCGTTTCCCAGGGTGGACCTGGGAAGAATAAGGAATCTGGGTTACACGAGTCCTAAAATCCCAAAAAACTAAAGGGAGTCTTACTAAGGGAGAAAAAGTTATCAGGAATTTGAAGCACGTATCTGGGGAATGGGAGTCCTCATATACAGGAACTTCACAACCTCTTCCTGAGCACGAAAAAGGAATTTGGGTTACACATGTGCTCAATCCTAAAAATATACAGGATGTCTTTCTAAGGGCTAAACAACAATCAGGGTTTTGAAGCAGGAATCTTGGTAATGGGAGTCTTCATACACAGGAAAATATACAGCCTCTATCTAAGAAAGGATAAGGAATCGTGTTTTCACGAGTCCTTAATGCCAAAAAATCTACTGGGCATCTTGCTCAGGGCTCAACAAGATCAGGGCTTTGAGCATCCCTCATGTTTTAGAGCCATTTGCTATGTGGATATTACCAATCAATTTTTCCTGGACTCCAGCAACACTCTGATATTATTGATAGTTTTGAACGAGAATCTGGCACTAAAAGTCCATTTAGATACTCGGAAACTCTGATTCTAGATACAGGACACTAGAAATTCTCTCGAATTTTTTGTATGTAAGCCCTGATCTCAGTGTTACCTCATACTCCAGAAACTTCAGTGGCTCTGCTGTTCGTTATTAGGACTTTGGGTTTAGGTGTTCAATTATTTAGGAGGTATTACTGAAAGAGAATGAGAAATCTTAGATTCCACGTCCCCAGGCATATTCTTATCATCTGTCTATGGGTATACAAGAGTCTGGGCTTCCAGGCTGACAGGAAACATCTCGTCGTTTTTCTTAGAATGAAGTAGGAATCTGGGTAACTGTGTCCCTTGAAAGTTTCTACAGACTTTTCCTAAAAGGAACCAGGAAACTCGGTTTCCATGTAACTTGCAAACATCTGGGCATTTGCTAAATTATCCGTGACTTAAGGCAGTGCTCATACCTAGGAATCCACGGGACTTTATCAAGTGCGAATCTGGAATCTGGGAGTCCTGGTTCTCATATTATTCAGAGCAACGTCCTATATGCATACCATAAATAGGGCATTGCCGTTCCCCAGGAACGTTTTGCA
>NW_007260784.1:5098-5753 GCF_000164805.1 Carlito syrichta
CTGACCCGGGTTGACCTTGGGCTCATGGGCTCAAGTCAACTTCCCGCCTTGAACGCTCAGAGTGCTGGGAGTCAAGGCATTGGTCGACGGACCAGGTTTTCTGGTTCGTTTTTGTTGAAGGATCGAGTCCTGGCTCATCAGCTCAGATTCACCATCCCAGTGCTTTGGGAGGCCAAGGCCAGTGACCGGGCCGAGCTGGCAGGTGGAGACAAACTTGGAATCTCATCGAGACCCCATCTCTACCTTCAATTCCTAATGAGCCTGGTGTGGTGGCATGAACTTGTCATTCCGGTTCCTCAGAGCGCCTTGTAAAGGTATGCCAAAGTCCGGTGGAGTGAGACTGCAGTGGTCGAGAGTGAGCCTCCACTCTCCAGCCTTTGCAATGGAGTAAGACTGACTCAAAGAAAAAAAGGAAAAAAAAGAACAACATCCATTTGTGTATGGAGTTGGGATCACCGTGAAAAGACAGAGATCGTTTGGGAAGGAGACACCTTCATTGTTCCTAGAGTTCCCTACAGATGGTGGATCGGCAGACAATTGGGTTGTGGCTTTGGGAGGCCGAGGAGGGGGAATACTGGAAACTGGGAGTTCAAGACCAGCCTGGTCCAGGTAGCGAGACCTTGTCGCTCCCTGGAATGCAAACACTGGAGTCTCG
>NW_007260785.1:0-7159 GCF_000164805.1 Carlito syrichta
CCCCCACCGACAGAACGTGAGAGCCCAGGCCATGCACTGTGACTTACAGCTGTCAACCCCGCACCCTGGGCGGCCAAGGAGGGAGGCTGCCTGAGCCCAGAGGTCAGAGACCAGCCCAGGCAATGTTGCCAGACCTCGTCTTGGTGAGAGGATCCCAAAATCGAGTCAGGCATGGTGGCCCCTGAGTCCCAGATACTCAGGGGCAGAGGAGGGAGGACCATCTGAGCCCAGCAGGTGAAGAGCCCGGGAGACATGATTGTGCGGCCATGACCCATCCTGGCTGATGGAGACTCCAGGAACAAAAAAGATGCCTCCCAGTGCATTACGACGGGTGTCTACATCTCCCCAGGGAAAAAATCTGCATGGGCAGGGGATGATGGAGTCATCGGGAGAGGAAGGGACCCATCCCCACCCAAAGGTGGCAGACCGAGCAACCAGAACCTGGGTTGACCGGGTCATTGCTGGACCCCCTTGATTGCGCTGTGCCCAACAACCACCCTAGAGCAGGGCCATCTGTTCCATGAGCTCATACACGTCTTTGCTGTGGGGCACGAGTGTGGAGGTCAGAGGCAGGCCTTCTGGTGCACATGGCTGAAGGCACAGGACGAATGTGTCAGGTAGCCTTCTTTGAAACCTCGCAAGAACGACATGCTCGAAAATGCCTTTTTTTCTCCCATCCCTGAGGGTGACTCATTCCGCTGAATTTCAGGGGTGGTGGTGGTAGCGGTGGTGGTGATTATTATTCTTTGGAGTTGGAATCCTGGTCTGTTGCCCAGGTTGGAGTGCAGGGGCATGCTCACAGTCACTGCAGACTCCCACTTGCCAGACACAGGTGATCCTCTGCCTTGGTCCCGCAAGTGGCTGGAACCACAGGCCTGCACCAACATGCCAGGCTCATCTTTGGATTTATCTTTGATGACTGAGATGGGTTCTGGCCTGCCAGAGTCCTGCTCCTGCCTGGTGTGAGGTTTCTTGAAGGAGAGATGGGTTAGGCGAAAGAAGGAACTTATGATGAAATAATAATACACTTGGACAGCTCCTTGCAGGACAGATGCCATTTATTGTTAGTTAACAGAAAGCTTTTGTACATTCATAAATGGGCAAGACAAAGAAAATTCCATCACGTACATTCTTCTTTAAAAGTTACCACCATCTAGTTGTCTTAGAAGCAATAAACAAGCCAAGAACATTATCTCCTTTCAGTCAATGAGTCTTATTCTTAAAGCCAAGAATGATAGTTTTACTCCAAAGTCCCAAATTACAGTCCTTGAAATGTTTCAAGAAAGTTTCCAATTGTACATTTCTCCGTGTAGCAGGAGTTTTCTCTGGGGCCTCTATGACCTTCAAAGCTTTGTAATCGCCTTTCTTGTCCTGTTGTCTTCATTAGATTTCTCTTATCCTACAGTGTATATTTCTAAAGAAAACTCAAAAGAAGCTTTTAATGTTTCCCAGGCCCCCAACGTTGCTCTCTGTATTTAGTTAATTTATCAGAAAAGTATCCAATTAGTATATTCAGTGAAACTCACTCTATATACCCTAACTTAAAATTTTAACTATTGAATTAAATAAAAACATTAACGATTAATCTTCATCATAAATCTGTGAAAAAAGTGTTATAAATCGCCTACATAACTCCTAGATAAGTGTTAGAACTTATAATGAATTCATAAAAAACCTTATGTCTAAACACTAAACTACATAATTCTAAATTAAATAAGGAGTGAATATGCTTATATCATTTTTTACTCAAGCAATATCTAGCAACTTGTAACCAAGTGAAAGAAAGCATTTTTAATGTGCTTCAGAGTTTAACCATTGCATATGTTAGAAAAGGCCAAATGGCATAGTGGGAAATGAAAAATGAACCATGACATTCCCAGGTTAGCTGTGAGTACCTCGTATAAACATGCCATTTTCTTCTTCCACGAATGTACAGAATTCTTCGGTTGTATGAACAGCAAAGACGGAAGACAGAAGAGCCTCAGCTGCCTGGATTCACTTTGTGGCCAGGGATCCTCAGCACATCTGGACTTTGTCAATCAGTTGGGACTCCAAGGTTGGCTCCCATCACTGACCCAGTGTTCCTGGCTGGTCTCAAACGTGCAGGCTCTTGCCATTCATTTGCCTTGATCTCCGAAGGGCCAGGATGCCATTCTGAGCCCCTGAGGCCCGCCTATGGATGTGGTGGTGGGGGTTGATATTATTATTCTGATTTGGAATCATGAACTGTCACCCAGGCCGGAGCACAGGGGCCTTCTCTTGGCCACCATGGCCTCCACCAGCAGGGCTCCAACAATCCTCCTGCTGCTGCCTCACGAGTGGCTGGAATGACCGGTGTGCACCAGCACACTTGGCTCATTTTGTTGTTTTCTTGTAGAGATGAGGTCTCACCAAGGTGCTTGGACTGGGCTCGACCTCAGGGGCTGAGGTTATCCTCTCAACTCGGCCTCCAAAACACCAGGGTTACAAGCATATGCCCCCCGCCAGCCCTTCACAGAATTCTCAGAGCCCCAAACTGAAGCCTGCACCCTTCAGGTCGCCCAGGAACCTGGAAAGAGCAACTGGAGTTGCTCACCAAGCACACCCCAGGGGAGGGACTGGTGCAGGGTAAGGGACTGGAAAGAGCTTGGAGGCCTTGGAGGCCCAACTGATTGACAAAGTCCAGATGCGCTGAGGATCCCTGGCCACAAAGTGAGTCCAGGCAGCTGAGGTCCTTCTGTCTTCCATCTTTGCTGTTCATACAAACTGGAAAGAGCAACTGGAGTCACTCACCAAGTCCACACCAGGGGAGGGACTGGTGCTGGGGTGCCCACCATTCTGCTGCCTTGATTCCCATGGTGGACCCACTCACTCCTCCCAGGGACCATCTCAGGGAAAGGGAGGGTGTGACTCTCAAACCCCAGAGCACTGGGATTTCAAGTGTGGGCTGCCACGGCTGGCCTTCTAGTTTGTTTTCAACGAAGGATCAACACCAGGCTTGAGGGCTCAACCTCATCATCCCAGCACTTTGGGAGACTGAGGCCAGAGGCCAGGTCAACCCAGGGGTCTGTGACATACTTGAGCAACTCAGCGAGATCTCCTCTTTACCCTACAGTCAAAATGTGCTGGTTGTGGTGGTGTGGGCCTGTTGCTCCAGTTCCTCAGAAGGCCTGGGTGGGGAAGGCTTGCCAGAGCCCTTTGGGTTGGGGTTGCATTGGCTGGGAGTGTTCTACCACCTTCCAGTCTGGGCAATGGAGTGAGACTCCAACCCCCCAAAAAGGAAAGAAAAGAAGAAAGTTCTTTTTTGTATGGGGCTCGGATCATCATGAAGAAACAGAGATTATTGGGGAAGGAGACCACAGTCTTGGGCATAGAGTTCGCAAAAGATGGTGGATTGGAAGATATTCAAGCTGCAGTTTGGGAGGCCAAGGCAGGAAATCGCTGGAACCTGGGATTTCGAGGCCAGTCTGGGCCATGTAGCAAGACCTCGTCTCTCCCTGGAATGCAAATACTCGAGTTGTGCGTGATGTCGAACACATTCCCAGCTACATGGGATATGGTGTTTTCCATCCTGGGGCTTGCCTTTGCGTGGCCCCCACCAACAGCATGTGTGAATTCATGCCAGGCACCATGGCTCATGACCGTGTGCCCCACACACTTAGAGGCCAAGTCAGGAGGCTTCCTGAGCCCCGAGTTGGGATACCAGCTGGGCGATGTGAGCAGAACTCATCTCGGTGAGAGGTCCCCAAAATCGAGTCAGGCATGGTGGCCCCCAGAGTCCCAGCTGCTCAGGGGCTGAGGTGGGGGGCCTGAATGATCCCCTCATGTCAAGGACACAGGAGCCACAATCGTGCTGCCAAAACACAGACCAGCTGACAGAGACTCCTGTGACAAAAATGATGACTCCCACTTGCATCACGATGGGTGTTCACAGTTCCTCGGGGAATGATCCTGGTGGGTGGGGGACAATAGAGTAATGTGGAGAAAAAGGGGCCCTCTCCACACCCAAAAGAGGCAGAACCAGGCAACTGGAACCTGGTATGGGCACAGCTAGCTCAAGACCATATGTTCCATTAGTTCACATGCGTCTTTGCCATGGGACACAACTGTGGAGGGTGGAGGCAAGCCTTCTGGAATGCCTGGCCAAAGCCACCAGAGTGCCTAACACTCGCCCACCACAATCCCCAGGGTGGACAAGCTCACTCCTCCCATGGGACACCTTGGGGAAAGGTAGGGTGTGACTCTCAAACACACAGAATGGGACTGGCCATGTGACTCACGCCTGCCTCCTCAGAACCCAAGGAGGCTGAGATGGGAAGATGGCTGGAGCCCAGGAACTGAGACCAGGCTGTACATCATAGCAAGCCCCCACCTTGACCTCAAGTAAACCCAGAAAACCTTGAATGAGGGCAAGCCTCGGTGGGAGGATCACTTCCAGCCCTGATTCCAAGAAGAGGCAGGAAGACCAGGTTGTCGACCAATGGAAAGCCAGTGATCGAACAGTTTGGGAAGCCCAGGTGGAGAGGATGGCTCGAATTGGGCGGTTTGAGAGCAGCCAGGTATACGTAGTGAGGAAAAAAAGAGGAAGAGAGAGGAAAAGAAAGAAAGAAATCCATTCTCCTGCAAACATTCTGCCCACGCCCCCACATGTGAGGGTCTGACAAGCCCGCACCTCAACTGGGAGGGTCCCCCAAGCTCAGATCCATCCAATCCCAACCCTGCAATGGTGGACTCTGAAGGGGGGTGGGAGTTCCCATGGTTCCCTGGCTGGGTTTGTGACGGCTCACCTCTCAGAAGTGGGAAATGTACCCCAGGCAGGCCAACCCTCTGACCCAGAAACAGGGTGAAACCATAATCATGTTCCACAGAATCAAAAGGCATATTGGAACAAAATCCCTTGATTCAGGTGACCTCAAACTACAGAATATTCTTGTGGGCAGGCAGGTCGGAATTGGGTTGTTGAGTTTTGAAGATTCCACATTTTGGGGAGGTCTTGTGCAGGGGAACCAGGAATCTTGGATTCCAGTTCTCAAAGAATATTATGGGAGTCTTTCTCTTGATATCCAGACAACGGGAATTCTCAGTCACCAGGAACTGTCTCAGCATCCTGCAGAGTGAAGCAAGAAGCTGGGTAATGGGAGTCGTCATACACAGGAAACTACACGTCATATTGCTAAGGAAGTATAAGGAATCTTGGTTACATGAGACCTCAATCCCAAAAACTACAGGTCGTCTTCCTAAGAGGTAACCACGAATCAGGTTTTTGAAGTAGGAATCTGGGTAATGGGAGTCCTCACATACAGGAAACTTCACTGCCTATTGCTAAGTAAGAATAAGGAATCTGTGTTACTCGTGTCCTCAATCCAAAAAAACTTCAGGCCGTCTTGCTATGGGCTAAACACGAATCAGGGTGTTTTAAGCATGAATTTGGGGAAATGGAGTACTTATGTATAGGCAACTACATGACCTTTTGCTAAGAAAGAATAAAGAAACTGGGTTACAGGAGTGCTCAATCGCAAAAATCTACAGGGCATCTTGGAAAGGGCTAAAAAAGAATAATAGTTTCAAAGCAGGATCTATGTAATGAGAGTACTAATATACAGGAAAATACATGGCCCCTTGCCAAGGAAGAAAAAGAATCAGGGTTATAGCAGTCCTCAGTAAAAAAAAATCAACAGGCAATCTGCTGTGGGCTAAACAAGAATTAGGGTTTAGAAACTGCAACATAGGTAATAACAGACTTCATATACAGATTCTACATGATCTCTTGTTAGGAAGAAATAAGAAACCTGTTTTACACGGTGCCTCCGTCATAATATTTACATGACATCTTGCTCAGGGCTAAACAAGAATAAGGGTTTCCAAACAGGATTCTGGGGAAAGGAAGTCCTCATATCCAGGACAATACACGGCCCCTCTCTAAGGAAGAATAAGGAATCTGTGATACACTAGTCCCAAATCCGAAAAATTCTCAGGGTGTGTTGCTATGGGATATACAAGAATCAGGGCTTCGAGCTCGTCTCATGTTTCAGAGATATTTGGTTTGTCGGTATTATGAATCCATCATTTCAGGACTCCAACAACTTTCTGGTCCTCTTGAGAGTTGTAAACGTGTAATTAGTAGTACAAGTCCCTTAGGTTCCTTGGGACAACTAAGACACCATTCCCAGAACAAAAGTGTCTTCTTGCCATATATGGATGTAACTCTGGTCCTAGGATGAACTTGGTAATCCTTAAAATTCCATTTGTACTGTTATTTGGAGAGGAGCCGAGGGATTTGCAGTTGCCAAATATTTAGTACGAATTATTAAAATGTAACCAGGAATCATGGATTATACGTCCCTAGGAAACATCTGGGCATCTGCATTTTTGTATACAGAGTTTTAGAATACATATACACAGGGAAAATCACGGCATCTTGCTGAGAACGGAAAGGGAATCCGGTTCTTGGAGTTCTCAATCGCCTAAATCTACAAGTTCCCTTGAAAAGGTTTAATCAACAATCTTGGCTTCTATGTGGCCACATTTTTAGTGTGCCTTTGAAAAGGGAAACAGGAATGTTGGATTCCATTCCAAAAGAACTTTGTGGGAGTCCTTCTCTTGATATCCAAGCAACTGGAATTCTAGGTCACCAGGAAATGTCTCGGCGCCTCTCTGAGAATGAAGCAGGTATTTCAGTAAGGGGAGTCGTCATATACAGAAAACTACGAGACCTGTTGCTAAGGAAGAATAAGGAAACTTGGTACACGAGATCTCCACCCCAAAAACCTACAGAGCGTCTTGCCAAGAGATAACCACCAATCAGGTTTTGGGAGTAGGGATCTGGATAATGGGAGTCCTCATATACAGGAAACTGCAGTGTCTATTGCTAAGGAAGAATAAGGAATCTGGTTTACATGTGTCCGCAATCCCAAAAAAATCTTCAGGGTGTCTTGCTAAGGGCTAAACACGAATTTGGGTTTTTGAAGCATAATCTAGGGAAATGAAATCCTCATATACAGGCAACTGCACAGACTTTTCCTAAGAAAGAATAAGGAATCTTGGTGACATGTGTTCTCAATCCCCAAAAAACTACATGGCATCTTCCTCAAAGGTCCTAACAATCATCAGGATTTCAACACATGTATCTGGGAAAGGGAGTACTCATATACAGGCAACTGCAGGGCTGTTTCTAAAAATA
>NW_007260786.1:0-7141 GCF_000164805.1 Carlito syrichta
TTTCTTGTTTGTCCCATAGCAGACACGCTGGGAATTTTTGGATTCAGGACTAGTACAACTAAGATTCTTTCTCTTCCTTAGTTAGAGGCTGTGTAGTGTCCTGTATATGCGGACTCTCTTTCCCTAGATTCCTGTTTTGAAACCCTGATTCTTGTTTAGCTCTTAGCAAGATGCCAAGAAGATTTTTTGATATAGGAACCATGTAAAACAGATTTCTTCTTTTTTCTTAGCAAGAGGCCATGTAGTTTCCTGTATATGAGGATGGCTATTACCCACATTCATGCCTCGAATCACTGATTCTTCTTTACCTGTCTGCAACATGCCCTGTCGATTTTCAGGACTGAGGACTTGTATAACCCAGATTCCTTCTTTTTAGCAACAAACGTGCAGTTGCCTGTATATGAGTACTCCCTTTCTTAGATACATGCGTCGAAAATGCGATGCTGGTTTAGAACCTAGGAAGGCACGGTGTAGTTTATAAGGGATTGAGAAAACATGTCACCCAGATTTCCTATTCTTTCTTGGGAAAAGTCCGTGCAGTTGCCTGTATTTGAGGGTTTCTTTTCCCTAGATTATGCTTCAAAAACCCAAATTCTTGTTTAGCCTTTAGCAAGACACTATGAAGTTTTTTGGGGGATTGAGGACACGTGTAAACCAGATTTGTTATTCTTTCTTAGCAATAGACATTGCAATTTCCTGCACATGAGTACTCCCATTATACAGATTCTTACTCCCAAAACCTGATTAGAGTTTATCCCTTAGCAAGATGCTCAGTAGATTTTTGTGATGGAGGACTCTTGTAACCAAGATTCCTTATTGTTCCGTAGCAACAGGTCGTGTAGTGTTCTGTATATGAGGATCCCCATTACTGAAATTCCTGCTTCATTCTCAGCAAGATGCCGAGACATTTCCTGGGTGATCTAGAATTCCAGTTGCTTGGATATCCAGAGAAAGACTCCCATAAAGTTCTTGTGGAATTAGATCCCATATTCCCGATTCCCTTTCAAAAGACAGCCTAAAAAGTTGGCGACATAGAAGCCCAGATTGCTGATAAACCTTATCAAGGGACCTTGTAGATGTAAGCGATTGAGAACTCCAAGAACCGGATTCCCTTTCTGTTCTCAGCAAGATGCCCTGATTTTCCCTGTCTATGATGATTTCAAAACTCTGTATACAAAAATGTAGATGCCCAGATGTTTCCTAGGGACGTGGAATCCATGATTCATGGTTACATTTTAATAATTCGTTCTAAAGATTTGGTAACTGCAAAACCCTTGGCTCTCTCCAAATAAAAGTACAAACGGAAATCTAAGGATTAACAAGTTCATATTAAGACCAGAGTTACATCCAAATAAGGCAAGAAGATACTTTTGTTCCGGGAATCTGGCCTTAGTTACCCCGAGGAAGCTAAGGAACTTGTACTACCAGATACCCGTTTACAACTCTTAAAGGACCAGAATGTTGCTGCAGCCCTGAAATGACTGATTCGTAATACCCACAAGCCAAATATCTCCGAAACATGAGAGAAGCTCGAAGACCCGATTCTTGTTTATCCTGTAGCAAGGCACCCTGAGGATTTTTTGGATTGGGGACTAGTGTATCACAAATTCCTTATTCTTCCTTAGCGAGGGCCCATGTAGTGTCCTGTATATGAGGACTCCCTTTCCCCAGAATCCTGTTTTGAAACACTGATTCTTGTTTAGTACTTAGCAAGCTGTCATGTAGATACTCTGACGGAGGAACCGTGTAAAACTGCTTTCTTATTTCTCCTTACCAAGAGATCATTTAGATTCAGTATATGAGGACTGCTATTACCTTTGTTGCAGCTTCTAAACACTGATGCGTGTTTAGACCACAGCAGAAGGCTTGTTGATTTTTAGGACTGAGGACTCGAATAACCCTGATTCTTTTTCTTCCTTCGCAAGGGGCCGAGTATTTTCCTGTATATTAGGGCTCTCATTACATAGATCCTGCTTCGAAACTCTGATTTTTTTAAGCCCATCCAAGATGCCCTGTAGATTTTTGGGATTGAGGACTTGTGTAACCAAGATTCCTTATTCTTTCTTAGCAAAAGGTCATGTAGTTGCCTGTATATAAGGACTCCATTTCCCCCGATTCATGCTCGATAACACACTGTTTCGTGTTTAGCCCATAGCAAGATGATCTGAAGTTTTTTTGGGATTGAGGACACGAGTAACGCAGAATCCTTATACTTACTTAGCAGTAGGCAATGAAGTTTCCTGTATGTGAGGACTCCCATTACCCAGATTCTGGCTTCAAAACCTGATTTGTGTTTACCTCTTAGGAAGAAGGCCTGTAGTTTTTGGGATTGAGAACTCATGTAACCAAGATTCCTTAGACTTCCTTAGCAATATGACGTGTAGTTTCCTGTAAATGATGACTCCCATTACCCAGCTTCCTTCATCACTCTGCCTGATTCCGAGACAGTTCCTGGAGACCGAGCATCCAGTTGTTTGGATATCACGAGAGAGACGCCCATAAAGTTCTTTGGGAAATGGAATCCAAGATTCCTGGTTCCCCTTCACAAGACATCCCCAAAATGTGGAATCTTCAAAACCAAACATACCAATTCCGACCTGCCAGCCGCAAGAATTTTCTGTAGTTTGATGTAACCTGAATCGAGGGATTTTGTAGCAATATTACTTTTGATTCTGGGGAACATGATTACGGTCGTAGATGTTCCTAGGACATGAAAGTATTTGTAGGACCAGATCTTTGATTACAGCTAACAGGAGGACCAGAGAGTTGCTGTGGATATTTAATGACAGATTTAGTGTGTCCACGGAGCAAGTAGCTCTGAAAACTGTAGGGACCCAGACGCCCAGATTGCTGATTAAACCTTATCAAGAGGCCCTTTAGATTGTTGTTAATGAGAACTCCTAGAAACGTATTTCCTTTTTGTTCTCAGCAAGATACCCTGACGTTCCCTGTCGATGTGGATAACAAACTCTGTATACAAAAAGAGAGATGCCCAGAAGTTTCCTAGATACGTGGAATCCATGATACAGCATTACCTTTAAAAGAACGTACTAATCATTTGGCATCTGCCTAACCCTTGTACCCTCTCAACATAAAAAGAGAAATGGAAGGTGAAGGATTAGATGGTTCACGTTAAGACAAGAGTTGCATCCAAATATGGCAAGAAGATTAGATTTTTCCTGGAAACTGGCCTTAGTTGTTCCAAGTAACTGACCGGACTTGGAGTGCCCGGTACCCGTTTACAACTTTCAAGAGGACCAGAATGTAGCTGGAGTCCTGAAATGAGTGATTCGTAATATCTGCATGCTAAGTTGCTCTGAAACATTTGGGGAGCTTGAAGCCCTTTTTCTTGTTTGTCCCATAGCAGACAACTGGAAATTTTTTGGATTGAGGACTCGTACAGCAAAGATTCTTTATTCTTCCTTAGTTAGAGGAAGTGTAGTGTCCTGTATATGAGGACTCTCTTTCCCTAGATTCCTGTTTTGAAACCCTGATTCTTGTTTAGCCCTATGTAAGACGCCATGTAGATTTTTTGATACAGGAAACGTGTAAAGTAGATTTTTTCTTTTTTTGCCTCTATATAAGGACGTCATTTCCCCAGATTCATGCTCGAAAACAACCTGATTCGTCTTTAGCACATAGCAAGACGACTTGATGCTTTTTTGGTATTGAGGACACGAGTAATGCAGATTCCTTATGCTTAATTAGCAATAGGCAGTGAGGTTTCCTGTATGTGAGGACTTCCATTACCTAGATTCCGAATTCAAAAACTTGATTCGCGGTTACCTCTTAGGAAGACGGACTGTAATTTTTGGGATTGAGGACTCATGTAACCAAGATTCTTTATACTTCCTTAGCAATATGATGTGTAGTTTCCTGTATATGACGA
Organism: Carlito syrichta; assembly: GCF_000164805.1. Classification (NCBI taxonomy): domain Eukaryota; kingdom Metazoa; phylum Chordata; class Mammalia; order Primates; family Tarsiidae; genus Carlito; species Carlito syrichta. The sequence continues at coordinate 3,890 of NW_007260786.1, forward strand.
CTCCCATTACCCAGCTTCCTGCTTCACTCTGCAGGATGCCAAGACAGTTCCTGGTGACCGAGAATTCCAATTGTTTGGATATCAAGAGAAAGACGCCCATAATGTTCTTTGGCAACTGGAATCCAAGATTTCTTGTTCCCCATCACAAGACATCCCCAATATGTGGAATATTCAAAACCCAAAATCCCAATTCCGACCTGCCCACCCACAAGAATTCTCTGTATTTTGAGGTCACCTGAATCGAGGGATTTTGTATCAATATGCCTTTTGTTTCTGGGGTACATGATTATGTTCGTAGATGTTCCTAGGACACAGAAGGTTGTGTGGTCCAGGTCCTTGATTACAACAAAGAAGAGAACCAGAAAGTTCCTGAGATTCTGTAATGACAGATTTAGCGTATCCACGGAGAAAATAGCTCTGAAAAATGTAGGGACCCAGATTCCTGATTAAACCTTATCAACAGGCCTTGTGCATTCCGATTAATGAGAACTCATAGAACAGTATTTCCTTTTCGTTCACAGCAAGATGTCCAGATTTTACCTGTCGATGTGGATACCAAACTCTGTGTACAAAAAGACAGATACCCAGAAGTCTCCTAGGGATGTAGAATCCAAGATTTTTGGCTACCTTTCAAAATACGTACTAAAAACTTTGCAACTGCAAAACCCTTCTCCCCTCTCAAAATAAAAAGAGAAATGGACGGTGAAGGATTACAGGGTTCACCTTAAGACCAGAGTTACATCCAAATATGGCAATAAGATTATTTTTGTCCTGTAATCTGGCCCTAGTAGTTCTGATGAACCTAATGGACTTGGAGTGCCCGATACCCGTTTACAACTTTCAAGAGGACCAGAATGTTGCTGGAGTCCTCAAATGACCAATTCGTAATATTCGCATGCTAAATTGCTCTGAAACTTTTGGGGAGCTCGAATCCCTGTTTCTTGTTTGTTTCATAGTAGACACACTGGGAATTTTTGGATTGAGGTCTCGTACAACAAAGATTTTTCATTCTTCCTTAGTTAGTGGCTGTGTAGTGTCCTTATATGGGAAACTAACGGACTTGGATTGCCCGAATGCCGTTCACAACTTTCAAGATGACCAGAATGTTGCTGGAGTCCTGAAATGAGCGATTCATAATATCCACATGTTAAATTGCTCCTAAATATTTGGGGAGCTCGAAGCCCTGTTTCTTGTTTGTCCCATAGCAGACCTCCTGGGAATTTTTTGGATTGAGGACTCGTACAATTTATATTATTTTTCGTCCTTAGTTGGAGGCAGTGTAGTGTCCTGTATGTGAGGACTCTCTTTCCCTAGATCCCTGTTTCGAAACCCTGATTCTTGCTTAGCCCTTAGTAAGTCGCCATGTAGATTATTTGATAGAGGAACCGTGTAAAACAGATGTCTTCTTTTTTCTTAGGTAGAGGCCATGTAGTTTCCTGAATAAGCGGACTGCTAATACACACATTCATGCCTCTAATCCCTGATTATTCTTTAGCTGTAAGCAAGTTGCCCTGTAGATTTTCAGGACTTAGGTCTCGTATAAGCCAAATTCCGTATTTTTAGCAGCAGCCATGCATTTGCCTGTATATGAGTACTCCCTTTCCCAGACACATGCGTCGAAACCCTGATGCTTGTACAGACCTTAGGAAGACACCATGTAGTTTTTTGAGGATGGAGAACACATGTACCCAGATTCCTTAATCTTTCTTATGAAAAGTCCGTGCAGTTGCTTGTATATGATGATTTCATTTCCCTAGATTATGCTTCAAAAACCCAAATTCGTGTTTAGCCCTTCGCAAGACACCGTGGAATTTTTTGACCGATTGAGGACATGTGTAAACCAGATTCCTTATCGTTCCTTAACAATACACGGTGCAGTTTCCTGTATATGAGGACTCCCATTATCCAGATTCCTATCCCAAAACCTGATTGGTGGTTATCTGTTAGCAAGACCCTCTTTAGGTTTTTTGGATGGAGTACGCGTGTAATCAAGATTCTTTATTCTTCCGTGGGAAGAGGTCGTGTAGTGTTCTGTATATAAGGACTCCCATTATTGAAATTCAACTTCATTCTCAGTAAGACGCCGAGACATTTTTTGGTGACCTGGAATTCCAGTTGCCTGGATATCAAGAGAAAGACTCCCATAAAGTTCTTGTGGAATTGGAACCCAAGATTCCTGGTTCCCTTTTCAAAGACACCCTAAAAGTTTGGCGACATAGAAACCCCGATTGTTGATTACATCTTGTCAAGTGACCTTGTAGATTTAGGCGATTGAGAACCTCAAGAACCGGATTCACTTTCAGTTCTCAGCAATCTGCCCTGTTTTTCCCTGTCTATGTGGATTCCAAAACTCTGTATACAAAAATACAGATGCTCAGTTGTTTCCTAGGGACGTGGAATCCATGTTTCCTTGTTACATTTTAGCAATTCGTACTAAATATTTGGCAACTGCAAAACCCTCGGCCCCCCTCCAAATAGAAGTACATATAGAAATTTAAGTATTACCAAGTTCATCTTAAAACCAGAGTTGCATCCAAATACGGCAAGCAGATACTTTTGCTCCCAGAATCTGGCCTTAGTTGTCCCGAGGAACCTATGGGATTGCACTGCCAGATACCCGATTACAACTCTCAAGAGGACCAGAATGTTCCTGGAGTCCTGAAATGACTGATTTGTAATAACCACAATCCAATTACCTCTGAAACTTGAGACGAGCTCGATGCCCAGATTCTTGTTCATCCCATAGCAAGACACCCTGAGAATTTTTCGAATTGGGGACTAGTGTATCATAGATTCCTTATTGTTCCTTAGCGAACGGCCGTGTAGTGTCCTGTATATGAGGACTCCCTTTCCCCAGAATCCTTTTTCGAAACGCTGATTCTTGTTTAGCCGTTAGTAAGATGTCATGTAGATGGTGAGATGGAGGAACAGTGTAAAATAGGTTTCTTATTTCTCCTTAGCAAGAGATCATGTAGATTCTGTATATGAGGACTGCTATTACCTATTTTGCAGCTTCTAAACCCTGATTATTGGTTACCCCACAGCAGATGGCCTGTTGATTTTTAGGACTGAGGACTACTATAACCCTGTTTCTTTTTCTTCCTTGGCAAGGGGCCGTGTATTTTCCTGAATATTGAGACTCTCATTACATAGATCCTGCTTTGAAACTCTGATTCTTTTTTAGCCCTTTCCAGATTCCACGTATATTTGGGATTGATGACTCATATAACCCAGATTCCTTATTCCTTCTTA
>NW_007260787.1:0-2262 GCF_000164805.1 Carlito syrichta
CTTTCCTTTAACTTGAGCACTTAAAGGCAATTGTGGGATTATTATTCAGCACAATTTCAATATTATTACATCACAGGGAATAGGGAGGTTTGAGAAGAAGGAAGAGAGATGGGGGGAAGGCCAGTTAGTGGAACAGTCAGAGCACACATTTTTATTAGGCTTGCAGTCTTATGTGGGTTTAGTTCATGGTTCCCCAAACAAATATGATAGCAACATCAATGATTACTGATCACAGATTACCCAAGCATATGTAATGATAAAAAAGTTTGAAGTACTGTGAGAATAACCAAAATGTGACAATGAGATGTGCAGTGAGTTGAAAAAAGGGAGCTGACAGTGCTCCATGCAGAGTTGCCACAAACCTTCAGTTTGTAAAAAAAAACACAGTATTTGCAAAGCTCAATAAAGCAAAGCACAATAAAACAACGCATGCCTATTTTCCAAATTGAAATAATGAAGAAGCTGGTAAAGCTTTTCAAATATCTGTAGGCTATTTGAAAATTACATGAAGGATACGGCATTCTAAATGAAGTAAGTGACATTAACACATTGTTTAGATGATGGTTCTAAAGGCAAAGTGGCATTCTGTTAGAAAAACAAAATCTTCAGAGCATTTGCTTTGTAATTGTTATATATATTCAATGGTGACTGAGAAGGGTTTGTATTATAAAATGGGTATGTAACAGAACATAGCAATTTACTGAAGTGTCAACCTCAAATTACAGTTATCTTAAAATTTAGAAAGAAACTTGCATCTAATTGTAAACATATTGCTTTAGCAACAAAGTAAATGTCTTTCCTAAAGTGACCACTAAATTCATTTAATATTAATAACTACAAACTAACAATGATCATAAATTATAAAATGGAATTAAGATTGCATTTTCAGTAAGCAGAGACAGCTGGTATCTGTAAGGTAATTTAGAATTTCCAATTTTTTTCCCTATGTTGTCTTAGTTTGCATCTGTTTGTGAGGATATATATTCCTTTTTACAGAGAATTAAAAGGAAATGTCACAGAGGTGAAATAACTTGCCAGGGTTTAGATAATTTGTATGTACATGTTTGTACAACAAATAACAAATCTAAAGTGTGAACCTAGGTTTCTGAATCATAAAGGTTATGACATTTCTACTACATGAGTCTGATGCACAGGTCAAAAATCTGAGGGGATATAATAAAAGTATGGCTTTGAAAGGATGGCTTTCACCACAGAAAATGGGCAGCGATCTTGAGATAATACATAGGTTATGTATATTTTAAAATACCTTAATTAAATAGATATGCTTACATTCTGGTATCATTTCTGGAAACAGAGCATCAGGTTATCTACCAAATATAAGAGAAATTCAACCTTGGTGTTATAAGCTGAATCCCCCCCCCCAAAAAATTCATATGTTGAAGTCCTGAGTCTCAAAATTTCTCAATATGACTGTATTTTGAGATAGGGCCTTTAAAGAGGTGATTAAGTTAAAAGGCCACTTCTAGGGTGGTCTCTAATCCAATCTGAGTCCTTATAATAAGAAGAAATTTGGACACACTCAGAGGAAAGGCCACATGAGGACACAACGTTAAGGTGATTGCCTGCAAGCCAAAGAGAGAGGCCTCAGAAGACACCCAAACTACTGACCCATTGCTCTTGGACTTCTAGCTTTCAGAACTGTGAAACAACAATTTTCTTCTGGTTAAGCTACACAGTCTGTGGTACTTTGTTATCATATCCCTAGAAAACTCAAGTTGATAACAGTGATAGACTTAGTTAACATTTATTGAGAACTTACTAAGTACCAGGAAATATTCTAAGAGTTTAATGTGTATTAATTAATACTGACCACATTTCTATGATATACTACTCTTTATTATTCCTAATTTACAGGTGAAGAAACTAATGTATATGGAGGTTGAGTAGTTTGCACAAAACGCTCAGCCAATATTTGAATACAGGGTCTAAAAATAATATTACATAGTCACCAATTTTAATAAAATAATATGAAGTCCTAGAAATTGAACATTTATTTTTATAATGTTTTATAATGTTCATGTATAAGATTAATACAGACCAAATACAATTGTTGACTGAGAATTCTCTATTGTCAGAACCATAAAAGTAGATATGTTAATGCTATGCAACGTGAATTCATAGCAATCCTAGGATGTGCATTTTAGTCTCCTTTGTTTTTACAGATGAGGACACTGACTCTCAGGTAAAATTAGTTTCCCAACATGAGTCCACCAAACTCACAAACAAATTTTTTTTTTTTTT
>NW_007260787.1:2544-12027 GCF_000164805.1 Carlito syrichta
ACGCCTGGCTGATTTTTTGATTTACTGTAGAGATGAGGTCTCGCTGCCCAGGCGGGTCTCGAACCCGCGGGCTCAGGCAATCCACTCACCTCAGCCTCCCAAAGGCGCGGGATTACAGGCTGAGCCACCGAGCCCGGCTCACACAAACAAATTTTAAGTCCTAGTGTATTTGAATGAATTTGTATTTGAATCTCAATGTCATTTCTTCAATTGAACATATATTTCTATTGTTATAAACCACAATAGTTAAAATAGTACAATTGAAAAATAAATGTAAATGATTTAGGAAGAGATATCTTTTATGTACATGTTTCTGTGCTTAACGTGTTTTCATGTTTAAATGTATTCTAAAATGTAAACATCTGTAGTTCCAGCTACTTGGAAGGCTGAGGTGGAATAATCGCCTAAGCTTAGCAGGTTGAGGCTACAGTGACCATGAGCGTGCCACGGCACTCCAGCCTGCATGACAAGATTCCAACTCAAAAAACAAAAACAAAAATAAAAGTGAAAAGAGGGTGAAAAAAGTCAGAGGGTGAAAATCTGAAACCTAACTGTTCTTTGTTTACTGAGCCAAGAAGTGGGTTTATACCATTCATTATCCTCTTCATGAACAGTGTGAACCTTAACTTTGTGATTTGGGGCTAAGGGCACATTTAAATAAAGTCTTTCATATATTCCCAGTAGATTTTGAAAAGAATGCTGGGGACCAATTTTTAAATGGAATATCTTGAACAAACTACAGCAAAGGAAAATTTGAAGTCTTGATAATTTAAGTGTTATTTTTACTACTAATTTGAATTCAACCCAAGCAAATTAAAACAGGAAGAATTAATTGGATATGTACATGAGATTATTCAGTATATAAATCTAATTACATACCAATTTGCTTTAGCATCATGAAAAAAGAATAAATTGTTCTATATAAATTGATTGTCTTAAATAACCACCTGTAAACCAGCAAAAATTATCTTGGAAAAGCTATATGGTAAGTATAGATGTCTAAGTTAATAACATAATGTTCTTCACAGATCTTGTCACAAGAACCTCTTTACAATGAAATGTACGTATACTCCTAATGTACAATAAGGTATTATCAAGTTTCTAGAACATAAGGAAATAATGTCCCAGCTGACTTTTTTTTCCCCAGAGCACAATAGATTGATAAGACATGTTGATTTCTGAAACACTTAATGCTTTCACAGACTAGACTTGAAGTCTGAGCAATTTTCATGTCTGAAAAATAAGAGAGAAAAATGGGTAAAGTGTGCCAACCTTCATTAATTTGGCAGTGGCTCTCAAATCTATTTAATCAGATGATTTCAGTACAATCAGGCAACCCTCCTCCACCACCCATCTTTAACTTTTTTTTGTCACTTAGTTTAGGCAAATGGGTTTTGAATACTTAACTGGGAAAAGAGGCATTAATTCATAAAGCCTATGTCTTGGGAACAAGTGAAGTAATACTGGATGTTTGCAAAATATAAGATGAGGAGTTGGTTGTTTTCCTTGACATCAGTTAGAGTTGCTGTGTTTAGCACCAGCATACAGACAAAACAGAAATATTAATCCAGTGTACTCAGGGTTAGCCACACTACAACTGGGTATATTTTCAATGACTCTCAGTCAGAGTGTCCAAATGCCCTAGTTTCTTTGATTCTCCTACAGGCAGGCTTTATAGGGAATAGTCAAAATCACCACAGTCTTGGGCTCACGGGTTTAGACAGAGGTATTTGCAGAAAACAGAATGGATAAAGTGTGCATCTGAAATGAGTCACGGATAAACAGGTAGATAGAAAGGGTGAACATGGCGAGACAGGCTTGATCTTTCTTCACCCTCAGCATTCTTTCTTCACTCTGAGCTTCAAGAGAGGTCCTGAAACAAGCTTATATGATGATGACAGTATTAGAAATTTAGATCTATGCAGTTTGTGATAAAGAAGACTCAAGTAATTTATCCAAAATAAACCTTTTTTTCTACTTTATTGTAAGAACAAGCATTGCTGAACCCCTTTTCAATCTCTAAAATAAAAACAATGACAGGTGGCATTGTTGTTGAGAGCATCTCTGACCAAGTTTGTCTCTTTGGGGAGATAATTAGAACTTAACTGCTTTTCTCTACCTGGCAAGGAGGGGACACAACTGGGGAGTAGCACACAGAAACAGATGCCCTGTCTATAGACTATATTAAATGGCTATAGTAAATGAATCACAAGGAAGAATCAAAGTTAGTAACAGTGCCTTGGGATGAACCTGAAATCAACACCAGGCAGGCTGTGGCCTGAATCTGGGTAGAATGGAAGACACAATGAGATAAACAGATAAAGGAGAAAATGGATTTAAATTGGAAAGAATTTGAATAAAAAAGAGGAAGCAGCTCCCTGAGAAGCTATAGTGTATAGCTGTGGCGGCTTTATGTAGGATGCCTGTGACCTCACATATAGGCAGTCAAAAAGCCTTTGAATGAGAAACTAAAGTCATGGTGTGGTCTTCCTCTACTCTTTGTAATGTAGATCCTAACATACAAACCAAAATGGAGACTATCACATCACCTCTTTTATGTCCTTCAAAACCCTGAATGTTTGTCATTTATATATTTACTTGTTTATTATCTACCTTTTCCAGCAGAAAGGTAAGCAGGGATGCCTTGCCTGCATTTTTACTCACATGTCCTCAGCATCTAACACAGTGTTTGCCATTGTAGGAGCTCTATAGATGCTCGGTAATGCAGAAGACTAGCATGTACACAAGTCACTAGACTAGAGAACACAGTTTAATAAGAGTTTTCAAAAGCAAAATACTATGAGATCACGTGAGCAGAAGAGATTAATGCACAGGGGTCATAGGAGCTTCACAGAAAAGACAAAGTTCAGCATGTATTGTTTAAGCCCTTCTTATGTAGCAGATATCATGTGTTTTAAAGGGATTATTATTATTATTATTATTTGAATTCGAGTCTCATTCCTTCACCCAGGCTGGAGTGCAGTGTCACGCATGCTCACGGCCACCCCAGCATTGACCTGCTGTGCTCCTCTACCCTTCTGCCTCAGCCTTTGGAGTAGCCAGAACTACAGATGTGTGCTACCACGCGGGGCTATTTTTTATTTTACTGTAGAGATGAGGTCTCGCCAAGTTGCCCAGGCTGGTCTTGAACCTGCGGGCTCAGGCAATTCACTTGCCTCGGACTCCCACAGTGCTGGGATTACAGGCTGAGCTACCAAATCAGGCCTAAAGGGACTATTTCAATATAACTTTACATCTGCCCTATGAAGTGCATTCTATTACCATCACCATTGTCCAGAAGAGGACACTGAGTGGTTAGATCACTTGCACCAAATCACAAAGCCTGTTGGTAGATTTTGAATTGGGACTCAAACAATCAAAACATAGTATGCCCCCTGGGTCTTGAAGTACAGACAGAATTTCAACAAATTGAGATGGGTGAGGAAGGAATAGCAGAAAGAAAGACAGAACACCCAAAAAATACAAATATATTCTAATCACAAAAATACATATATGCGTGATCATTGAGCAGGAGAAGAGAAATTGGGGAGATGATTTATGAAAGACAAAAATGTTACATAGATTTGGTCATAATATAACTATTAACAAACAATGTATACACACACCTGTTTCTAAGTAAACACACATATACAAAAATATGGTCAGGCTGGCAGGCAATGGCACTGAAGAGATGCAATATGCTTTCTATAATTTATGCGGCTTAATAAAGGAATGAGAGTGTCTTCCCATTTTCATAAACTATTTTGAGATCCAAGTTAAGGTGTGAAAAAAAGTAGAGATATAATCAAGTATATTATTCAACATAATGCAAATATGGCTTGCAGTCTAAATGGCTTTAAATGTTCCATCTGTCAATTCGGGCTATGATATAATCCTAGCTTCTAAGCAATTTTCCTTGCTGGCATCTTCAATAAGCTCTGGCAAACCAATGAAGAACAGAATTTTTAAAATTCACCTCCACGATTCCAAATTACATTGTAATTCATTGTATTGCAAAGCTTTGCCATAATTTGAGGGTCTATTTCAAATAACAATATATTACCAGAATGTAGACTGGGGTCATCCTGAAGTTGGTGTACCAACATAGCAATAGAAATGAGAACGTGGATCAGTCTTAACAGCACTACTGGACATGTTGGGAGTGGAGAGAATAAGGTTGATGAATTTATCATTTTCCATTGGAGAATTTATTTGCATTTATTTGACATATGTCAAGATTGCTTAAATGAGATATTTCCTGCTGTTATGAGAGATCAAATAACCTAAATGTTTTAATGTAAAGACTGATTTCTGGGCAATTTAAGTGTTTCCTGCTTTCATGTCTCTGTGAAAAGTGTTAATAATATGTTCTCCCTGGGAAGCATCAACCGAATGTACATAAATCATTTCAAATCTATTTATAGATGAATTCAATAGAGTTTTTAATATTCAGAGGCTACAATGGATGTTCCTATCAAAATTAATGAAATGATTTGGCAATGACCAGGCAAATGACAACATTTAGTTTCATCCAAAATTAAAACTTGATGCACTTGGTGCATCTTTTAAAAGGCATATACTTGAAATTGTATATCAAATTAATTTTGAGGGTTTTAATGAATACCCCAAGTTTTAGCAGGCAGTCTGGCAGAATTCTTTTTTGTTCCATGCCAGTGCAAAACTGAGAAATCAAGAGAAGTCTTCATGGCCACCCTTCATTTTCTCTCTTCATGTTAATCATTCTTATTCTGTTTCCCTCTTTTCCTCTGTCCAGCACTCTGATGCTGCCTCCTTTCAGAGAGAAAAGTGACCTGACAAGTTTGACGACTCCTCCTTTCTTTTGTGTTCCATTTGCCTGAAAATTTGTTTCCCATCCTCTTACTTTGAGTCTGTGTATGTCCTTTCTAGTGAGATGGGTCTCTTGAAGGCAGTATATTGTTGCCTGGTGATATTTTATCCATTTTGTCATTCTATATCTTTTCAGTGATGCGTTTAGTCCATTCACATTCAGACTAATTATTGAAATGTGAGAGTTCGTCCCTATCATGGAGTTCTTATTGAGTTGTTGTTCTTCCACTTGGTTTTTTCTTTTTCCTTTTTTCTTTTTTTTGTCTTTCTTTTGGTTTTGGGGTTGGTTCGTGTATATTTTATTCTTTTCCCTGTACTCTTGTGAAGAACGCTGTTCTTTTTTCCTTTTCTTCTGTGTTTAGTACTTTCTTGAGTGTTTCATGTAGAGATGGTTTTGTGGCTGCATAAGTTCTTAGAGATTGGATATCTGGGAAAGATTTTAATTCTCCCTCACTGATGAAGCTTAGCTTGGCTGGGTAGGTTATTCTTGGTTGAAATTGTTTATCCTTTAGGACTTTGAAGATAGGGCTCCAAGCTCTCCTAGCCTGCAGGGTTTCTGCAGATAAATCTGCTGCTATTCTGATTGGTCTTCCATGGTAGGTGATCTGGCCTTTTTCTCTTGCTGCCTTTTAGATTTTTTCTTTTGTACCTACTTTATTTAGGCGAATTATTATGTGTCTAGGAGTTGGTCTTCTCATTTGTTGTCTTGCGGGGGTTCTCTGAATCTCTTGTGTTTGAATTTTTGTATCACTGATTAGATAAGGGAAGTTTTCTTGAATGATCTCATGGAAAGTTTGTTCCAATGTGGTCTCTGTTTCTCTTTCTGCCTCAGGGAGTCTGATTATTCTGAGGTTAGGCCTCTTGAGGTAGTCACTCATCTCTTGAAGGTTTTGGTCTGTCTTTTTGAGCTTATTTTCTGTGTTTTTAAGAGTTTGGGTTATTTCTATATTTTGGTCCTCAAGCTCTGAGATTCTTTCTTCTGCTTGGGTAATTCTGCTTTCCATGCTTATCAATTTGTTATTTATTTCATTCACAGTATTCTTTATTACTGTTATCTCAGATATCAGCTCCTTCCTAGTTTCTTCTTGTGTCTCCTCAATTCTTTTAAATCTCTCCATTATTGTTTTGATATCTACATTTGCATTTTGAGACCCTTCATTCTGGGGACTTTTCATTGTTTGTATTCCAAAGTCAGTTTTCTCAGTGTCTGCTCTCCCAGGCGTCTGGGAGAGACCCATACTCTTCTTTTGGTTTTTCTTCATTTCTGTAGATTTTTCTTCCTCTCCTCCTTTCCCTCCCCCTCTTCAATTCTGTTTTTGAGGGAAGGTGGGGTTGCTTTTATTTCTCTTCCTGTTCTTCCTTATGAGGGTCTTCTGGTTTTGTTCACTTTTCCCTCTGCTTTACAGTCTGTCTATTCAGCAGTTTGCAGTCTTGGTCCCTAGATTTAAAAAGGGGGCATATAGAAGAGGAAAATAATGGAGGAAGGGGAGGTCAATAGGGAGTTAGAAAGAGAGAAGCGAGAGGGAAAACAGATATACATTCCAACTATCAGGTGAGAACAAGACACAGGGCTGGGAAGAGGTGAAGAAAGACACGTAAGAAAGAGTACTGATAGCTACATAGTACTAAAGAGTACTGAAGCAACACAGAGACAGGGCAATAAAATCAAGAAACAGTGTAAGTCAGAAGGTAAACAACAAACGTGATCTAAACCAACAGTTACAATGATAAAATCATAAGTCAAAATGAGCGAAAGAGAGAAGTGCAAGAGGGATAACAGATATACATACCAGCTATCAGGTGAAAAACAGTCACAGGATTGGGAAGAAGTGAAGAAAGACACGTAAGAAAGATTCCCTAAGGAGTACTGATAGCTACACAGACACAGGTCAATAAAATCGAGAAACAGTGTAGATCAGAAGGTAAACAACAGACGTGATCTAAACTAACAGTTACAATGATAAAATCATAAGTCAAAATAAGCGAAAGAGAGAAGTACAAGAGGGAAAACAGATATACATACCAATTATCAGGTGAGAGAGAGACACAAGGCTGGGAAGAAGTGAAAAAAGACAGGTAAGAAAGATTCCCTAAAGAATACTGATAGCTAAACAGAGACAGGTCAAAGAAATCAAGAAACAGTATAAGTCAGAAGGTAAACACCAAACGTAATCTAGACCAACAGTTTCAATGATAAAATCATAAGTCAAAATAAGCGATCAGACTAGAGTCACTTCTGTGATCTCCGATTCCAACCTCTCCCTTTTGTTTTTCGTTGCAGCATAGGGGTGGGGCTTTGTCTCCTGTTTCGCACTGTTGCCTTAGGAGCTGAGGTAAAGTTTGTTGCTAGGTGGGCGGGGCAATGGAAGTCTCTGCCTGGAGAATGGCAAGGCAGTTTAAGCAGATCTGTTTTTCTCCCCTTGTCTGGGTCCTCTGGCTTGGGGTCTCACACTGAGTGTCTCAGCCAGGGTGGACCCGGAGTTCCAGAGCTCCAAAGTTCCAAAGGGCAGGCTGTAAATGGCGAGAGTGGCGCTGGGACCCTACAGAGTACTTCAGCCAGTAATGGAACCGGTGTCTCTGAGGGGCTGGCTCTCAGAGCCTCCCTGTGCGACCAGCGGTGCCGGGTGCCGGGCAGGGGAGAGAGCTGGAGGGAGCAGGGACCCAAAACTTCCTCACACGCTGCAATACCTGGCCTTAGGAAATGAGGTAAAGTTTGTTGCTAGGTGGTCAGGGCAATGGAAGTCTCTGCCTGGAGAATGGCAAGGCAGTTTAAGCAGATCTGTTTTTCTCCACTTGTCTGGGTCCTCTGGTTTGGGGTCTCACGCTGAGTGCCTCAGCCAGGGTGGACCCGGAGTTCCAGAGCTCCAAAGTTCCAAAGGGCAGGCTCTAAACGGCGAGAGTGGCGCTGGGACCCTACAGAGTACTTCAGCCAGAAATGGAACCAGCGTGTCTGAGGGGCGGGTGCCCAGAGCCTCCCTGTGTGACTGGCAGCTTGATGCCGGGTGCCCAGACTGGAGACAATGCAGCCGGGGAGGGATCTGGAGGGGGCTGGGACCGGAGACTTCCACACACGAGTAGAACGGCAGCAGTGGGGGGAGGGGCAGCGTGGGACTGAAGTTCCCGGGCCTGACCCCAGCGCGGTTGGTGGTGGGCTGGGGGATGGGGGTAGCGAAGTGATAGCCTTTTTGGGAACTCACGTTCAGAGAATCTCACCAGTTCACCTATGCCGTCGCCATCTTGCCCCCGATCCGCGGGTCTATTGACTTTAGAGCTTGTGTTCTTTTCTCTACTTTGCCATCAATATGGTAAAAAAGAGACAGACAAACAAACCCCATCTGCCAGTGTGTGTGCAGAATGGGTTTGTTGTTGCAACAGTGTTTAAAAAGCTGATGCTTCAGCTTGTAATCCCGCGCCGTTCCTGTCCAAGTTTTAAGGACTTAAAAATATTTAAGGCATATCTGGATCTTACTAAAATAAAAACCTTTTATTTATTTATTTGAAATGAGGTGTCACTATGTTGTCCAGGTTGGTCTCGAATTCCTGGGCTTACATGATCTTCTGGCCTCAACCTCTAAGCAGCTGGGACTGAAAACTTGTTTTATTGTAACAGCTTTGTTGGGAAGAGGTGCATAGCACTGAATCATGTGAAAGTAGAAGTTTGAAGGTAAGGCTAGGAACAGAGAAAGGCTATTATTAAGAGAACCAAAGATCACTGAAGATTTTCAGAATCTATACAGAGTCATGAATTTGAAGCCAAATGAGAGTGGGCACTAAGGTAATGGAGAAATGGAGCTGATAGAGAAATGTGTCCAATGAGGTGGAGGTTAAAGTTAAGCAAGAATAAAAAAAAAAAAACAGTTAACATTTGTTAAATTCTTACAATGTGTTGTACTGTGCTTAGAACTTTATACATGTAACTCATTAAAGACCTATCATTCACCTACCTCCATTGTAGAGGTAGAATTTATAGATGAAGGATTAGCAATTTGCCCAAAGTTACACGGCATAAAAGTACAATAAGTTTTGTTTCGAGGCATGACTTTAAAATTCTGGCTTTTTCTATTCCAGCATGTGATAAAAGTCAGATTAAGTGCTAGATGAAGGGTCAATAAAGGTAGCTTCTTCTATAACTGGAAACTAGGAATTTAGAAAATACATTTAGGCAAGTGTAGGCATATGTCTTAAATGACAGGTCTCAAGGGACTTCAGAGGTCAGAAAGAAAACTCTGTGTCACATGTGGGGACAACTGTAGTCAAGAATACAAGCTAATGGCCAAGAATCAGATATTTATAGGAGATGAATAAGCAGAGAATCAATAATCAGGAGGATGAATGCAAATCCCAAGAGACCTCCACAACAGAGGTACCTTCAAAGCTCAGTGTTGTTTCCTATTGAGGCAGGAACCAAACCTGGGACTGCATGCTTGGGGCCTTGCACTGCACAACATGAAGAACAACAATTGAAATGCATATACTCTGATTGTTGTAGAAATAAGGCAAAAGAGGCCACTACCTTATTAAAAACATATTTAAAACCCTGTGTATGTAAAGAAAATGGAAATTAAGTACTATAATTATAATAATTAAAAACTGATATAAAGATACACACGATAGAGTATTGTCAATTCTAAAGCA
>NW_007260787.1:12047-30988 GCF_000164805.1 Carlito syrichta
TGGAGAATTTATTTGCATTTATTTGACGTATGTCAAGATTGCTTAAATGAGATATTTCCTACTGTTATGAGAGGTCAAATAACCTAAATGTTTTAATGTAAAAACTGATTTCTGGGCAATTTAAGTGTTTCCTGCTTTCATGTCTCTGTGAAAAGTTAATAATATGTTCTCCCTGGGAAGCATCAACCAAATGTACATAAATCATTTCAAATCTATTTATAGATGAATTCAATAGACTTTTTAATATTTAGAGGCTATAATGGATGTGCCTATCAAAATTAATGAAATGATTTGGCAATGACCAGGCAAATGACAGCATTTAGTTTCATCCAAAATTAAAATTTGATACATTTGGTGCATCTTTTAAAAGGCATATACTTGAAATTGTATATCAAATTAATTTTGAGGGTATTAATGAATACCCCGAGTTTTAACAGGCAGTCTGGCAGAATTCTTTTTTGTCCCAGGCCAACGCAAAGCTGAGAAATCAAGAGAAGTCTTCATGACCACCCTTCATTTTTCTCTCTTCATGTTAATCATTCTTATTCTCTTTCCCTCTTATCCTCTGTCCAGCACTCTGATGCTGCCTCCCTTCAGAGAGAAAAGTGACCTGACAAGTTTGACACGTTTAAAAAGAGGTCTTGATGAGAACCAAAATCCTAGGAGCAGCCGCATTGTTAGAAGGCTGCTTCCAAAGTCAATCAGCAATAAAGGAATTATCAATCAGGAGTGGAAAATTTGTCATCAAGGACAGAATAGTGATGCTAAAATTTTTGATCAAGGACCTTTCTAGTATTCCTCATAAACTCACACAAAGAGTATGTGCACATGTGTGTGATAAGTGTGTGTGTGTGTGTGTGCATAGGTATGTATTTACATATACACATTCACTCATATATAAGTCATCCCTCGATATTAAAGAGCAGTTCTTGTGATCAGCTATTTATCTTGCAGTCAATGTTTAGTTTTGTAAGTGCTCCCAAGGAATATTACTATTACCTGGTATTCCTTTCCTGAAAGAACTGCATCAAGTAAACACTGATACTTTAATACACTTCCCCCCGCTTCATATCCTCATCTTTCCACCAACTGACAATTACCTGATTATATAATCCCTATTGTGCATATTTCTGTGTAAAAACTGTGTGTCTCTTTTTTGGTGAAAGGTCTTAGTCTTTCCATGTTAACCCATAAATGGCCTTACAAAATCTCTGAATATAGACAAATATAAAAAGCACTATATTGTTAGAGTACAGTTTTTGATCTGTTGTTTCGACAGCAGTTTTCATGTATAATATGTTAGTGTTTGCTTTTGTTACTCAATTTAAACTCTTCCACTTGTCACACTTTACCATCATGTAATGAATTCCTCAACACTGTCATTTGAGAGCTTAGAAAGCTTGCATGAAAAGAAAAGCAATATCAGATTATTCTCCTACTCAACTTCTAATCCTTTAGCCCCCAGCTACATTCCCTTCAAGCCAAACAAAACCAGTTTTTGTTTTACTTATAAATGTTGATGATTTTCATTGTGAGTATTTTCGGTTGATTGAATTCAATTAACTAAATTCTTTAGAAACCAAGTGTGCATTATGTGTCTTTTTGACAATTCTAGCTCTAGCAAGGGGAGATGGGGCGAAAGTCAAACCACTTAGTTTTTCCTTAAGCTATTATTTAAAAAATTTCAAACAACCAGTCAATTCAGTCAAGCATTCAATCATTTGGCCTTATCTGTACAAAGTTAGATAACTGGATTTTCTTTTCCCTTCTGTATTTCAACTTTGTATGGGAATAACAATAGTAATAAAACCTCCACTCAACAAAATATGAATGTATTCAACTTTTACATGTAAACTTATTTCAGCTAAAGTAAAATTCATTTATTCATGTATTAACTTAATAAATACCCACAAAGTGCCTGCTCAGCACCAGACACTGTTCTCAGTGAATGAAACAAAGATGTTTGTCCTTGAGTTTATAAACAAATATAATAAATAAGTAAAATACATAGTATGCTAGAAGTTTATAAATGTTACAAAAAAAGAAAAAGTGGAATGGGCTAAGAGGAATCTATAAATGTGGAAGGAGGTGGGTTAGATGCAATAAGAAATGCAGTGTTTAGGAGAGGCTTCATTAAAAATGATGCCATCTGAGAAAAGCTTTGAGGAGGAAATGGAATTAGGCAAGCATTCATCTGAAAGAAGGGTAGGCACATCATGGCCTGATGGCAGGCACAAGCCTGGTATGTTTTTGTTTTTGG
Source organism: Carlito syrichta (assembly GCF_000164805.1). Lineage (NCBI taxonomy): Eukaryota > Metazoa > Chordata > Mammalia > Primates > Tarsiidae > Carlito > Carlito syrichta. Next base: position 14,308 of record NW_007260787.1, read on the forward strand.
TTTTTTTTTTGAGTTGGAATCTCACTCTGTCGCCCAGACTGGAGTGCAGTGGCCGCTCCCGGCCACCGCAGCCTCGACCTGCTGGGCTCCGGCGATCCTTCCTCCTCAACCTTCCAAGTAGCCGGAATTACAGGCATGCGCTACCACGTCCGGCTGATTTTTTGATTTATTGTAGAGATGAGGTCTCGCTGCCCAGGCGGGTCTCGAACCCGCGGGCTCAGGCAATCCACTCACCTCAGCCTCCCAAAGGCGCGGGATTACAGGCTGAGCCACCGAGCCCGGCTGGCCTGGTATGTTGATAGGGGGCAGATGACCAGTGAAAGTAGGATAGAATGAGAAGAACAGAACAAAATACCATAGAATAGATTCAGGAGGAGAGGACTGAGATAGTTGGGGAGGGATGCGCTGCAGGTAAACATGGTAGACTTTGAGAAGGACTTTGGCTTTGCTCTGTGTAAAATGGAAAGTCAATGCACATTTTTGAACAGAGGAATGTCATGCTCTGGTTTATTTTTTTTTAATAATTGCTCTTATACTCTTGAGAATAGTCTGTAGAAAAAAAAGGGCAAGAGCAGCAAGACCAGTTTGTAAAATAGATTTTAAGGAGCAAAAGGAAAGCCAATTAAGAGAATATTTTACTATTCCAGAGGAAAGATGCTTGCTAGTTTCTTACACCAGGATGGGAGCATGGAAGGTGGTAAAAACTAGTAGCTGGCTTCTTAATATATTTTAAAGGTAAAATCACAAATTGACTGAGGAACATGAGAAAAAGAAAAAAAAGTAGACAGAATTTCAGATTTTGGTCTGAGCAATGGAAAAGATGAAGCTGCCATCATCTGAAATGGGGACATGTACAGGTGAAGCAGGTCTAGGAGAGAAAAAGAGGTCAGATCCACATACAGAGTTTGAGTTGCCTGTTAGATATCATACTGTGTATGTCTAGCTAAGTTCTTTCATCAATGATACTTGCTTTCATAAACAGAAATTCACTCTGATATGGTTTTGAACTTGTGAATAGAGTTAAAATAAGTGTCACGGTTTATTGATTATTGCTTTTTAAAAAATATAATGACATGTCTGAATGCATGTCAGAAAGTTTTAAAAAAACAAATCAGTATTTATTCACTTTAGAAATCCTTAATTTATAAATTTTAACTTTCTTTGATACAAATAGATACTGTCCAAGTTTTAAGGACTTAAAAATATTTAAGGCATATCCAGATCTTACTGAAATAAAAACCTTTTATTTATGTATTTGAAATGAGGTGTCACTATGTTGTCCAGGTTGGTCTCAAATTCCTGGGCTTACATGATCTTATGGCCTCACCCTCTTAAGCAGCTGGGACTGAAAACTTGTTTTATTGTAACAGCTTTGTTGGGAAGAGGTGCATAGCACTGAATCATGTGAAACTAGAAGTTTGAAGGTAAGGCTAGGAATAGAGAAAGGCTATTATTAAGAGAACCAAAGATCACTGAAGATTTTCAGAATATATACAGAGTCATGAATCTGAAGCCAAATGAGAGTGGGCACTAAGGTAATGGAGAAATGGAGCTGATAGAGAAATGTGTCCAATGAGGTGGAGGTTAAAGTTAAGCAAGAATAAAAAAAAAAACAGTTAACATTTGTTAAATTCCTACAATGTGTTGTAATGTGCTTAGAACTTTATACATGTAGCTCATTAAAGACCTATCATTCACCTACCTCCATTGTAGATGTAGAATTTATAGATGAAGGATTAGCAATTTGCCCAAAGTTATACAGCATAAAAGTACAATAAGTTTTGTTTCGAAGTATGACTTTAAAATTCTGGCTTTTTCTATTCCAGCATGTGATAGAAGTCAGATTAAATGCTAGATGAAGGGTCAATAAAGGCAGCTTCTTCTATAACTGGAAACTAGAAATTTAGAAAATGCATTTAGGCAAGGGTAGGCATGTGTCTTAAATGACAGGTCTCAAGGGACTTCAGAGGTCAGAAAGAAAACTCTGTGTCACATGTGGGGACAACTGTAGTCAAGAATACCCGCTAATGGCCAAGAATCAGATATTTATAAGAGATGAATAAGCAGAGAATCAATAATCAGGAGGATGAATGGAAATCCCAAGAGACCTCCACAGCAGAGGTACCTTCAAAGCTCAGTGTTGTTTCCTATTGAGGCAGGAACCAAACCTGGGACTGCATGCTTGGGGCCTTGAACTGCACAACATGAAGAACAACAATTGAAATGCATGTACTCTGATTGTTGTAGAAATAAGGCAAATGAGGCCACTACCCTATTAAAAACATATTTAAAACCCTGTGTATGTAAAGAAAATGGAAATTAAGTACTATAATTATAAATAATTAAAAACTGATATAAAGATACACACGAGAGAGTATTGTCAATTCTAAAGCAACTGCCTTTGTGATAATTAATGCTGTTTTTTTCCTTCAGCAACAAATACATTTAAATAAAACAGGAAATAGTCTTCATAAGCTTGATCCTTAAAAAAAAAACACCTGTGCTTGTCATTCTGTTAGGATTTTAAAAGCTTCGTTGGATTTCAGTATTGATATTAGAAGTAGGGCTGCATTTATAAAGTAATAAACAAGTATGGGTTTAGATTGGGGAGCATGGACATCGCCCATTAACAAAATGCATTAAGAATGACTTTTATTTATTTTCTAAACTTCTTCATTTCTAAGTTAACTCAGGTAATTTAAAGAGTAGAGATAAACAATTCTTGGTTTTTCTTCCCTCTGAGGTAAGCAGGTTGTAGGTATACATACTTCTCTCAGATTGTAGGTATACATACTTCTCCTGTAAAATGATTCCATGGCACCTAAAGGCTATAAACATTCTATCTTCCATGTCTAACTTAAATAGATATATTTAATATTGTTCATCAGTAACAGAAGGGATAATGAAGAGAGGATATGAAGTACATTCTGATGTCTTTTGATGGGACGTCCTGAGTGTGTGGGGGGATTAGTTCTCTTCTCTTCCTTCTCCTGATGGGTGGTGATCATTTTTTTATTAAGATAAAAGAGGAGGTTCTGAACATGACTACAAGCCAGAGTAGGAAAAGGGTGGGGCAGATGCTGGGTGGTCTGAAAATTAACAATTCCTTCTGTGGGCACATTTAAGGCACATTTGGGGGAACTTCAAAAAATAACTGAAGTTTAACAGGGTTGAGAATTGGGATCCAATTATTCTATGATGGAGCCACTAGACACAGAGGTTAGAGATTATATGGAAGCATGAATGTATGTGTAGATACACACAGACAGTATGCCTTATTTTCTCATAGATTATTTTCAAATTGCAATTTAATGGAAGATAAGATATAGCTAAAATCGTTAATAGAGAAAAGAAGTACATGGGAATCAGAAAAATACTTTTATTTCAAATTACAATTTGATATCTCACACTGTCCTTTTTTCTTGACTTTACTTTTATCTCTCTTTGGAGATTGTCAGATTGACCCATCAAATGTAACATGCTATTTTTAAGAAGATGTAGAGGGGAAGGAATTTTAACAATTATCCAGAGTGGTGACATTGAATAGGTAACTAGAAAGTGAATAGGTTTCAGTATAGATGTAGTGTAGCAACATTGTTCACCAAAAAAAATGTTCCGAAAACTTCAAAATTCCCCTGAATGGTTCAGAGAGATCTATAGTTACTACATGAAGTGAATCCTTGCAGTAACTGAGTGGCACATGGCAGGTCTTTATACAAAAAAGAAAAGAAAAGAAACCTTTCAACCCAATTCTGGATTTTTTTTATTTCTAATAGTTAATTTATGTAATCATTTACAGATTTCTTTTTTAAAATAATAACATCCTTCTCTAGTATTCTACATAAAACTAGCACTGAATATATTCTGAAAGAGCATTTTTTTTTTTGAGTTGGAGTCTCACTCTGCCACCCAAACTGGAGTGCAGTGGCTGCTCCCAGCCACCGCAGCCTCGAACTGCTGGGCTCCGGCGATCCTTCCGCCTCAGCCTTCCAAGTAGCTGGAACTACAGGCGTGCGCTACCACGCCCAGATGATTTTTTTTAAATTGTAGAGATGAGGGCTCACCAAGTTGCCTAGGCAGGTCTTGAACCCACGGGCTAAGGCAATCCTCTCACCTCAGTCTCCCAAGGCGCGGGATTACAGGCTGAACTACCAAGCCTGGCTGAAAGAGCATTTTGAATGAAGGAATGTTTATTGGCTATATTAAACAAATACCAATATAGATATAAATATTTTTTGTTAATTATGATAATTTTTTTAAAATTGTAACTCTTCGACATTGAGACTTTAAGCACTGTTTGCATCATAGACTCGTTCAAGTGGAGTAATGTCTAAGATAAAATGCCACAGAGTGAATGCTAACATATTTATACATAGAGGCTAATACATTTTTCATTTAACTACAGAGTGGAAGCTAATACATTTGTATAGTGAAACTAATATATTTTTCATTACTTGAATGCATAGTATATGGTTCCAGAGGTACTGGAATTTACATAAGATCATCTAAAGAACTCAGAACAATTTAAATTGTTTCCCAACCACTATGTTCATCTGTTCATAAAAAACAATGATTGTAAAGGATAGGATATCACTTGCAGAGAGTATGCAAGCATTTCTTTATCTACAATATCAACAATGTCAAAAGGTAATGAAACTTAAAGTAGAAAATGTTTCCACTATATTACTTTATTCTGAGTATCCCATTTATTCCTTTCATTTTCTGACAAGTGACAAGCAAATGTTTTTTCTCTCTCTTTCCCCTTCCTAATGGGAGGTAGATTTTGAGGTCAAGAGCAAAGACCAAGTGACTTTCTAAATTAACCTCATGCCAGCAAGGTTATGAACACAGTACTTCTGCTTTCTTAAAAGAATTTTACAGGCTGCAGACTACAGTGAATGCTGAGAAGATACTTCAGATCTAACTGTTTTTATGATTGCATTATCATCACTAATAAAATACACATAAAAGATGTCTCTAGAAAAACTCTCACTTAATTAAAAGATTTATTGCATTTTCACAATGGATTAAGTCCAAAATCAAGCTTGGCCTTCTGTATAAACATAAAAAATCAGTGTATTTATGGGCCCCAAATCTGCCAAGCTGAAAACCTCACAACTTTAAATCGGACAGCATGTTAACATCTCCGTGTATTAAATACGTGCAGAAGCAGAGTTTGGAGACATCGCACTCAATGTAACTAGTGAAGTATGATAAAGAGTTTTAGGAGTTTATCTATGTCACAGATTTTTGGTGAATGCCATGTCTCGCCAGCAGGCAAGAGCACTGATTGTTCTGTATGCTGCACATTTATATCGTGTTCTGTGTGAACAGGCTCCCAGATCCTAGCACCGTGATGAGCCTTGGGGTGGTACAGTCCTAAACCTTAGGAAGTTCAATACTAAGGTTTACAGGACTGACTTCCTATGTACAAATGGCTGATGATTTCACTAACCTAAATCATTCTTTGGACTATGGAAACAATAAGCATGTAGAACAACATTTTGAAAATCATCTTGAAGCAAAAGGCAGACTGTGTGTGTGTGTGTGTGTGTGTGTGTGTGTGTGTATTACTTGTAGTTTTTAGTCAATAATGCACATCTTAGTTAAAAGTTTTTTGTGTTTTTAATGCTTTTATTTTTATTCTTTTGAATTGGGTTCTCAGTCTGTTGCACAGGTTAGCATTGAGTGAAATGGATCATACCTCACTGCAGTGTGGATCTCCTGGGCTCAGGTAATCCTCCTGAGTAGCTGAGACTATAGGTGTCAGCCACCATGCCCAGATAATTTTCTGATTGTTTTTTAGAGAGACGAGATCTTGCTACGTTGCCCAGGCTGGTCTTGAACTCCTGGACTAAAGTGATCCTCCCACCTAGCCTCTCAAAGTACTGGGATTACAGGTGTGAGTCACTGTGCCCTGATGCTTTTGGTGTTTAAATCCTGGTTTGACATTCACTGGCAGGGTGACCTTGGGTAATATACTCAGCTTTTCTGCCTCTCAGCTTCATCATTCCTGAAACAAAGAGACATTAGAGTGATGCATAAGTTTGTAGCATTTGTTTTTGACATGGCAACACTATGGTATTGGGAGTTTATCATTTGTCATTTGGAGTGAAAATGTGCTTGTGAATACGCCTTGTATTTTGCAGATCTGAGGAAAGTTAGTGCTATTTGTGTGCTAATGAAGATGGAATGTCAAATGGAAAAAATGAACCCTTCTGACATATTCTTCTGTTTGAATTTAACAGAGGAGTAAAGCCAGTGGAGGTGGCTCGAACCACTGCCCATGGGGAGAATGCCACCAGGGAAAGCAAGCAAGAAAATGGTTTTGTCATTTATAGAGGACCACTTGGACCTGAGTGATTCTCCGTGTTCAGGAGGACCATTGAGCTTTGGTGAAAACAATTTAGATGTTTTAATTCACGATGATCCACATAAACCTGAGAATTGGCAAATGTGATAAAATGTGAACAGTCAACCACTCTGCAACATTTGTAGTCCATGGGCAAGTGAAAAAGCTATAAACTTATGCATCAGCCCAATACTTTGTGCATTGTCATGTATTGAGTGCAGAGTTCATGTAATGTGGTTGACACATAATAAAGACTAAAGAAACCTCAGATCTTTATCTCCACTTGGCATAATGTTTTGGCTTCTTTGGCGAATTTAACTTATGTGAGTTAAATCACACCCAATGAATTCCTGTTCAAAATTCTCTTAACTTACAACTATACTTCACAGTGAGACTGAGAAAAGTAGCATAAACCTGAAGCTCTTTCAGTAAGTCTTGAATTCTTCATGCCTCTCAATGCCATGTTGAGCATGATTCTGATGTATAGAGTAATGTATTTTACATACAGCATGGCCCCTGAGCATAAAAAAATGCTTCCATCTAATGCTCAACTGGAAAACAGCCATTTATTCCACTGTTATGGAGAAATTCAGAAGTGTCTGATTTATTGAAAAGTAATATGTCAGTCTCCAACATGGCTCTTACCTAGAAGGTTTTGAAAAGCAATTTTCTCTGTGCAGTGTTTCTAGAAATGAAAGTCAAAATAAGATATGACTGCACTGAGTGGGAAATGTCCTAGGGGAATTAAACAGTTAATAAAATATAGTCTCTGTCTTTTATTGGGTCACAGATTAGGAAAGAGGGTAAACATAATACAGGTGCAAAAGAATGAAATGATTTTTAATACAGCACAAATTTTAGGTTCTTACATACTTGTTGGAATTTATCTTTGCATTAAGTAAACTGACTTCCATTTCTTCAGTTAAAAAGTTAAATTACATTAAATTATTTACATATGAAACCCAGAAGGTAGGGATGACAGAACACACCTCTGGCTTTGAATGGTACTGGGGATGACTAATGGGTTTTGTATAGTACATGATAATACCTAGGGAGTATTTTGTTTTCATTAGATTTTGTGTTGTTTTTACTGTCAAATTTACTTTCTTCTTACAATGCATGTGAACATCCAGCTAATCTCCAAGTGGTTGCTAAAACATTTGTGAGGTTCACTAACAGAAGCATTCTGCATGTTGCTATTACATAATAAATGAAGTCTTTCAAAACTAAGTATTCATTACAATAATTCATCCCTCTCTCTGTATAGATTTTAACCTTAGAGTAACAGCTTGTCTTTTTTCCCCCTCAAGCTAATTTCCTGACCTAGTAACCTCAGCTTCCCAGCAGTCAGAAATAGTAACTGTGGAAATAAAACATCAAGCATGGCTGGTATCAGGACCATTACTCTAAGAAAACATTGTCAAGATTTTATTTCTAGAGAAGGAATATGAAACCTTGCATTATAATTTAACAACTCCCACATCCAACTATGTTGATGACATCCAATGGGAATGCAAAGAAAACCTTTGTAACTTGGTCAACCCATAATAAATAAATGGAGTATTGATAAGATGGTTGCAAAATATGTCATATTTGAGTGAACTTGAAAATTTGCTTGGTCTAGTATAGAGAATGACTATCTCTACCCAGGTAAATCTTCAATTTTGACTAAAGCTAATAAGACATCTGTGTTATTAATATTTATATAATTTTAAATTTTACATATTTTTAAAAGGAAAGTTACTCAATAAATTCTAGTGTTCATAAGGTTTTAGTAAACATACAGTATACACACAGACAGACACACACACAGACACACACACAGACACACACACACACACACACACACACACTATTCCAGATATAGCATTTGACAGACAGATAAAGATATACTAAACTTATTTCTCTGAGATTTTGCTGTAATTTGAGAGCAAAAGATTTGACAATGTTAAGTTATAATTTCTCAGTATTATTTGTGATTTATATACTAATAAGAGATAGGAATATATTGGGGTTGCCAAGCAAGTAGTTAATGTAAAAGAGGGGCTAGTCAATTTTTTCCCTAAGTAAGTTTTTGTATAGATAGTGTTTTAGTAATATAGATATATACATATTGCAAGTATTTTATGCTCATTTACTTGTAGTCTTTTTTTGCTCTTTTGCAACTTCTCAGTTTCATCATAGTAGTGTGATAGCAATGAACACACAAACAAGTGAGTATAGTTGTGTTCCAACAAATTTTTATTTACAAAAACAGGAGGAATGACAGATTTGACCCAAGGTCCTACTTTTCTTGCCTCATGTAAATGGAAAAGATACCTTAGCAGAGGATGAAATTTATCTTAAACAAGTACATAGAGAAGGCCCTCAGACTGAATTTCTGGGGATGGCTGTGAGGGAAATATCTATGGATTAATATGTTTATGGCATAATTGATCCCAGAATATCAGGACCTCTCTAATAATCCACAAATTTCCCCTTTAGAAAAACTAAAATAATACATCATCAGTTCAAGCAGGCATCATGTATTATAGGGTTAACCAATTTGGGGTGTGACAAAAGGTAGAGACTTGTTTCAGGAATTTTAGAGGCCTAAAGAGGAACCATAAACTGTGTCAAACCAAGGAGGCTGGTGTGATAACCTAGACTTTCTATTTTCTTATTAAAGGCAGGCATACTCCCAACAAAGACCAGAAGTCAGTTTGTGAATCTGTGATAGGAAGAATCAGGGTCAGTGTTTTTATTAGTAAATATAAAATCTAATTCAGAAATTAATCAGTGATCATCTGACCTGGAAAAGTGGAATATTTGAAAGGTGATTATTTTAAAATTAGATGCTGTATTAGTCTGCTTGGCTGCCATAACAAAATACTTATAGACTGGGCTGCTTAAACAACAAAAATTTACTTTCTTAAATTTCTGGATGCCAGGAGTCCAAGACTGAGGTGCCATCAGGGTTGGTCACTGGTGAGGTTTCTTTTCTTGGCTTGCAGGCAGACATCTTTTTTCTGTGTCCACACAAGGCTTCTTCTGTATGTATCCCTGATATCTCTTCCTCTTATTATAAGGACATTAGTCCTACTGGATTGAAGTCATACACTTATGACCATAGTTAACCTTAATTATATCATTAAGGCCCTATCTCAAAATATAGTCACATTGGGAGCTAAGGCTTCAGTTTGGGGGGAATATAGCTCATTCCATAACATTGCCTATTTGAGATACATTTTCTTAAGACACAATTGTGCTATAGCCACTGACAATTGACCAAATTAAATTGATCTGAGGGGACACAATAACAACAGTTGGATTCTTATTCAACCAGGCATACTAATCTATTTGCCACACAACTGGGCAAGCTTTTCTCAAAAAAAAAAAAAATCCCATAGGTTTAAAAAAAGCCAAAAAACTTTTGGTTATATTCAGTTCCAAATGACCACAACCCAGAAAATATATTTTGGAATTTTAAAAAACAAACTTTTTTTTTATGTCCAGTTCTGATTTCTCACAAGATCAGATTTCTTTCAATATGGCAGTACCACTGTCTACAAATCAGACATGGAAATGCAGGCTGAAGGATGTTCAATTGATTTTTGAAGATTCACATCTGATTTCATTCTAGTTTGGGAGAATAGAGAGCTTTGTTCTCATTTCACTGACACTGACAAAGGCAACTGGAAAAAAAATTCTGCTTCATCATTGCCTACTGATGGCAATCAGAAAAATTTGGAAATCTTCTCTCAGTAGTCACTTAGATTGGCACAAAATTATATCTGATAACTATTGCATTCTACTGAGAGTGGAAAATTTTCTCATAAATCAAACCTGTTAAAGACATTTTTTCCCTCAAGATCAGTGCATTATGGAATAGCAAATTCAGACACTGGAGCCATTTCTCTTATGGTGCCTTACTCCAACTCCCAAATGTGCCACTGCATCCTTTTACCCTACTGCTCACTGTTCTTGATGGCTACATCCCACCTGACTACCTCACAATTTCTTGCCTGTAGTCCAGTTCCCACTTTTCTAAACTGTTTTTTTGGAAAGTGGCTGAAAAATAATTTCTGCTAAAAGTGGTACAGTCAAAACCATCTTAACATGCTGAGCCTCCTCAAGGCATTAGAAGGGAGTGCTGGAGGAAAAAATGGCTTACACAATGGAAGAGGTGACAACTGATGGAGTTTAAGATGCTCACTCGTCCAAATGAAGGTACTTTTGGCTACAGAATCCAGTTTAAACACTTCTCAGATTACACTATGAAGCAAGTTCCTTATCAATTTATACACAGAAAAGTCACATCCAGGGTAATTCAACAGTGGTAGAAAAGTTGATAACGACAACTTTTGTGGTTCTAAAAGGAAATATTTGATGATCGAACAAAAACTGTCAATATCTTCTATTAAAGCCTGTGAAATAATAATTAACCTTTCGATCAATCCTAAAATTCCCAATAAATGTGGTTTTCTTGCATAGAACATAAAAGAATATCTTTTGGGGGATTAAAATACTGGTTTTATTTTATTATTTTTAAAAATACATTTTGATTTTAAAGATGTGGGGTGCAATTCAGGGTTAAGTACATGAGTGAACATCTTATAGATAAAGTTTGGTTCCCCTTATTGATGTTGTGTACCCTCCCACCCTCCTCTGAAAGTGTCCCCCTACTGCCAATCCCTTTCTTATATTATGATAAATGTTCAGGGTCTGTTTATGAATAAGTACAAGTAGTAGTACTCAGACTTTTGTTTCTGTGATAAATCACTGAGTATTGTAGACTCTAAATCCATCCAAATTCCTGTGAAGTCCATAATTTTGTTTTTTTTTATGGTTGCATAATAGTCCATCATGCAAATGTACCACATTTTTATTCCAGTCCACTTTTGATGGGCAGCCCAGCTGGTTCCATGTGTTTGTCCTTGTGAATAATGCTGCAATAAACACACGTGTGTGGGTATCTTTTTTATAGAGTTATTTGAGTTCCTCCAGGCATATACCCAGAAGGGGGATTGCTGGGTCATTTGGAAGGTCAATTTTTAGATCTTTTAGAAATAGCCACAACGTTTCCCACAGAGGCTGTACTAGTTTACACTCCCACCAACAGTGTAGAAGCATCCCCTTTTCTCCACATCCTTCTCAGCATCTGCTGTTTCTTTAGTTATTGATGATGACCATCAACTGGAGTTAGGTGGTATCTCACTGTGGTATTGATTTGCATTTCTTTGATGATTATAATTTAATTAGTAAACTTTGATGCATTTGTGAAAATGAAAGATAAACCATGACAGCTAATGGTGACATTGCTTATACAGATGACAGAACCCTATTGGTAAACAAAGTCTGCAGCTACCCTAATGTTAGTTGCTCAAGTAGATTAAAATATAGCTAAGAAAAATGGCAACTTAATGAACTCATGTTAGAAAATAAACATAAATTTGAAAAAAGACTAGGATCCATGTCCAACTTAATGAAAAACCCATTTAAAAATTACTGACGGTGAAAAGAGTTGCACACCATACCAAGATGCAATGTACACAGATCTGGCCTTCAAAGTAGAGTGACCAACATGTCACTCTACTCTGAGCTTAGTTTTAGCAATAAAAGTCCTGTATCCCACAAAACATCCAATCTTAGCCAAAATAGGGTATTTGGATATCTTACCTCAACACCATGTGCAAACTAGTGAGAAGATGAGGCACAGAACAAATTATATAAGATGAACAAAGTGGGGATGCATAAACCAAATGCTAAGATTACAAAATAAAACACAAATATATTTCTATGCATCACGCTTGAATTGCATCCCTGTGAGGTGGTAAGTGTGTGAAAGGCTATCCAGATGTAGAAGCCCAGATACACCGCTTCTCTATGTAACCATTTTTATATCTCCAGTATCTAGTACATTTGAGTAAGAAAACAGTGGCATACACTCTTAAGTTAAATTAGAGGTGAACACCACGGGAACATTAAACTTTTATTAGCTAAAGATTCTGTCTAAACAATCTGGGTAATCACAAGTAATTTGGGGGGTTTTATCTACAGTGTAGTCACAGATTAAAAATGTAAAAATAACCAATTCCAAGTCAAGACAAATCTTCCCTCTTCTTTTGGGTCATTATTTTCCCTCTTAAATGGTATAAGGGCATTTCATTTGATCCATTTTACTGCTAGAAAAAATAAAATATGGAATTTTAAAAAGTATAAGACACAAAAGACAATCATAAGGAGAAACTTGACAGGCTCAACTATGTTAAAATTAAGAATTTCTGCTCTTCAATAGACTCTAAGTAAGAATGAAAAGGCCAGCATGAAACTGGGAGAAGACATGTACAACACATAGAACTGGCAAAAGATAGCATACAGAATACACAGAATGTCTCCAATTTAAAGAGAATACAATCAGTTCTCAAGAATAGGCAAGTTATAGACGAGAACTGCTTGAACAATAAAAAACTGAAACTAGAAATTGCAAATTAAAATTATATTGAGATACCATTTCAAACTCAATAAATTGCTAAATAGGCAAAAGTCTGAGAGTATGAAGTGAAGTATTGTCAAGAACGTGAGGGAACTGGAACAATTAGACAATGCTAATATACATGTATATTAGAAAAACAATTTAATATTATCTGGTGAAGCTGAGGATGAAAATATCTCATGACTCAATAATTCTACTTCTCCAGGTAAAACTGGAGACATGCATGACAATAATCATAGCAGCACTTATCGGTAGTAGGAAAATAAAAGAAGTTATCAATAGCAAAGGGATAACAAATTATGGTATACCCATTCAAAGAATAATGATAGAAAATTGAAAACAAAATAAACAAATCAAAGCTAGTTTTTTTTGTTTTTTTTTTTGAGTTGGAGTCTCAAACTGTCGCCCAGACTGGAGTGCAGTGGCCGCTCCCGGCCACCGCAGCCTCGACCTGCTGGGCTCCGGCGATCCTTCCGCCTCAGCCTTCCAAGTAGCCGGAATTACAGGCATGTGCTACCACACCCGGCTGGTTTTTTGATTTATTGTAGAGATGAGGTCTCGCTTGCCCAGGCGGGTCTCGAACCCACGGGCTCAGGCAATCCACTCACCTCAGCCTCCCAAAGGCGCGGGATTACAGGCTGAGCCACCGAGCCCGGCTCAAAGCTAGTTTTAACAGCAAGAGTAAATCTCAGGAACTTAAACTTAGTGAAAAAAACAAGTTACAAGTTTCAGTATAACTCCATTCACACAAAGTTTATCTTTGGAAATACATGTGGCTAAGACTATAAAAGCAATCAATGAAGTGATAAACACAAAATTCAAGATAATGGTTACATTTGAAGGGAGGGAAGAGACTGATATCTGAGAGGAGCATTCTTCTGGAAATTTCAAAGCTTATGGTGATAATATTTTGCTTAAATTGTCATAAGTATCTGTTAGTTTGTCATTCTTTATACCTTATGCATACTTTAAAAGCATTTTTGTATATTGACCTGATATTTAATGAAAATAATTTTAAAATAGTGTATATAAGCTATCTTATGACAGGATGCTTAGGATCACAGAAGTTGGCTCTTGTGGTACCTCTGGAGTGGTACATGGGTTTTTAGGAACCTACTAAATTTTTGGAGGATGGAGATAATGGTGGGTTACAATTTTCATTAAGAACATAATTATGGTATGTACTGAAAACAAAATTGAAATCACGTATGAAGAACTTATGATGTATTTGTGCTATTTTAGTGCTCTAATATTTCACTTAGTCCTCTCCATAACCCTATAAAGGGGGTGCTGTTATTATTCTTTTTCTTAGAGTTGAGGAAACTGAGTCTTAGGGAGATATAATAATATGTCCAGTGTCACACATCTAACTAAGTAATGCAGCTAAAAATCGAGTACCAGAAATTCCAATAAGAGCCAGGAATCTTAATCTTAATGCAAATTTAATAAACAGAAAAGAAAAATGAAAAAGGAGCTGGATTAGCACTAATTAGTCTGAAAATTAATCCATGGTCCCACATTGGCACCCAGGTTGCAAGTTTTGATGAACAGAAGGAAAGGTATTACTTCCCAAATTAATTTTTATCATGGTAGATGCTAACTTGTGGCAACATGTATCATACCCAATATATCAAAGTAGAAATTTTTCTCCCTCAAGCAATTTTTAAAAATTAAATCTTAAAAAGCTGCATCTCACCTAACATTAAAAACAACTTTGACTGTAAGAGTTCATTGCTTTTGTTGTTGTTGTTGGTCCCTGGGCCCTTTTAGTGCTCTGGTGAAATGTATGCTTTTTTTTTTTTTTTTGAATCAGAGTCTTACTCCATCACCCAGGCTGGAGTGCAGGAGTACTCTCACGGCCACCCCATTGTCGACCTGCTGGGTTCAGGCAACCCTTCTGCCTTAGCCTTCCAAGTACCTGGAACTACAGGCCCAAGTTACCACGATCGGCTAATTTTTGATTTATTGTAGAGATGGGGTCTTCCCAAGCTGTCCAAGTTAGTTTCAAACCAAAGGCTCAGGTAATCCTCTCACCTCATCCTCCCCAAGTGCTGGGATTACAGGCTTGAGCCACAGCACCTGGCCTGGATGCTTTTTCAGAATAATATATCTTGGTATTTAAAATAACATACATTGAATTACAAAGAACACCATTTATACTGAAGTATGATGATAAAAATATTTTTACATCTTGTAATAAAATAATATATGTGCTTTTAGTGGTGAGTGTAATAACTACTGAAATTTCAAAGTAGTGAATGTCATAAATGATATTCAGAGATATTTGTAATAACTGTAATATATGAATTAATCGGCAACTTCTACTAGTGGTAAAACCCACTGAAACTGTTCATAATTCTGTGATTATCTCATTCATAATTGAAGAAACTGCTACATTTCAGTTAATGATTAATGAACATAGCGGTTTTTGTTTTCTTTTTCTATCTGTGAGCCCTGCTTAAGAAAGTCTGATGTAGTGTATCTTATTTTGTTTCTTCAAGCTCACCACCCTGTGACAGATCTGGTGTTTCCAGTCGGGGGACACTGCTCTCTTCCTTTGCTGTTTCATTTAGGCTGATATAGATACCATTGTTTTTCACTCTGTATTCCCAAGTCATATGATGTATCCAAGCTCCCGTGTTATTGCGTTAGTTTCAATGCTTGCGCTTTCACCAGGGAGCAGTTTTATGATTTATCATTCACGCCACACAGCCCTCTATCCCAATATATATAAGTTTGACAAAAGGCAGAGCACTTTGGGAACTAGCATTCATCATGCTTGTTTGCATAAACCTGAATTATGTTTGCCTATCCTCTGGACTACCCTGCCCCCTTCTGTCTAGATTCCACCAAGAAGCTCCACAGTCACAGCTAAATATCATCCTAAGGCCTTGGTAAAACTGCCATGTGGTCAGAGAAGGATTAATAACACACCACCAGAATATCTATGCAGTGATCTATAAAACACAGAAATGATTGCTGAGCTTCAAGACGAGGAGTTAAATGACAAAAAATATATGGACCATGAATGGGCAAAACAAGGGGGTAGAAAATCCGGGTGGAAAAAAAAATACCATGATAATAAAAAAAAGGAAATAAAAGAGAATTAGTGTCAAGAAAGGATCTTTCAAGAAGCTAGTATTTAGTATTTTCAGGTCCGCTGGAATATAACCCTTGAATAAGGTGAAAAAGAAGGGATTTTGTCATATTTGAATGAGCAGAGAAGTTGTTTTTTTACAATGCTTTGCATCATTTATCAAGGTAAAAGCAAATATGTCCTCCAAACAGCACAAATCTCTAATTTTATCCATTCCTTTGCAAGCAACTCCTTGATAGCTACAGAAAATTACTTTATTATGTGTATATGCAGAATTAAAATTGGGTAAAAAAGTAGCTACATGTCCCATCATTCACATCTGACTTACTCTTCACACAAGAAGACATAATCCCTAAGAGTACTGGCTTTTAAGTCAGCGTGCACTGGTCTCAAATCCCAACTTTTCCACACAAACTGTGTGATATTGCATGAGATATCTACCTCTCTGAGGTTTTGTTACTTCATCCGTAAATTGATATATTGACACACATCCTTCACCAATGACTAGTCTTAGAATACAAAAGGGATTAAAGAATGGATGGAAAGAGTGAAAAACTCAAGAAAAAAAAGATGCAACACTGAAAGAACTTGTAACCAAAATTTGGCCATAAAAAATTTCATCCAGGAAATAAATAACAAGATGACAAGTATGGAAAGCAGAATTAGTCAAGCAGAACTTCTTTTTTTTGAGTTGGAATCTCATTCTGTCGCCCAGACTGGAGTGCAGTGGCTGATCCAGGCCACCGCAGCCTCAACC
>NW_007260787.1:31064-39241 GCF_000164805.1 Carlito syrichta
CTCACCAGACATGTGACCATTCAAACACAAGAGATACAGAGAACTCCTGCAAGATATCAAATAAGAAGACCATTCCTAGACACATAGTAATTTGGCCTACACACACACACATACACACACACACACACACACACACACACACCAAAAAATCCTAAAGGCAGCAAGAGAGAAAGGTCAGACTACCAACTGGGGAAAAGCAATCAGAATAGCAGCAGACCTATTGATAGAAATGCTATAATCTAGAAGGGACTGGAATCCTCAAAGATAAACAATTTCAACCAAGAATTTTCTACCCAGCCCTGATCAGCTTCATCAGCAATGGAGAATTAAAGTCTTTCCCAAACATCCAGTCCCTAAGAGATTATGCAATTTCCAGACCAGCTCTACAGGAGATGCTTAAAAAGGTATTAAGCACAGAAGAAAGAGGAAAAAAAAAGGATGACCACGCACTTCCCAAGAGAACAGCAGAGCACAGAATCGACAGAGAATACATTATGACTGCAAACTTAAAAATATACATATATGTCAACCCAAAGCTAAAAGAAAACAAAGAAAATACTTAATAAGAACCTCATGACAGGGACAAACAATCACATTTGAATAATCAGCCTGACCATGAATGGACTAAATGCATCACTGAAAAGACACAGAGTGGCAAGCTAGATAAAAAACCATGAACCAATAATTTCCTGCATCCAAGAAATCCATCTCACTACAAGGAATGCACACAGACTCAAAGTTAAAGGATAGAAAACAAGTTTCTAGGAAAATGGGTCACAAAAGAAAACAGGAGTCATGATCTTGATAACAGACAAAGCAACATTTAAACCATCAAAAATTTAAAAAGATACCAAAAGACACTACATAATGATAAAAGGTTCAATCCATCAACAAGAAAGATCCATCCTAAACATATATGCCCCCAATACAGGACCACCAGCATTTATAAAACTACTAAGTAAACTAAAAAAAAGTATTGACTCTAACACTATTATAGCTGGGGACTAAAATGCCAGAGTCTAGCTTCAGCAGGTCAGGATTTCCTGAAGGAGAGGCAACGTTGGTGAAAGAGAGAAAACTTGGACACTGACTCTGTTGCAAGCAGGACAGATGCTGTTTATTGTTAGTTCACATCCAGATTATATACTTTTTTTTTTTACAAAGAAGTAGTCTTTGAAAATTCTTGGCATCAGACACAATTAGTAACCTTGCTTAAGACAAAGAACAGAGCAAGTAACTCATATGTGATGTTTTTCATAAAGCCACTCTGACATGAATTCCCTCATGTACAGATATCTCTTTTAAAGATATCACTGTCTTGAGGTCTACAAAGCATCCCGTTTTGCCCTTAAGCATAACTCCTACTTTGTTCCCTTAATTTTTAGCTGTTATCTATTTTCTTGATCACTTTGTATATTCCAACTCCTTAAATTCTTAAAAGACCCATTTTTCAAGGCTATTCTGCAATGGTTATTTATTCTTAACAAAGAACATGTGTCTTAAGCCTTTTTTTAAATTATTTTCTATCCTTAAACTCATTGTTAATAATTAATATAATACACATATCATGAAGCCTGCTTTATATTTTCTTATACTTAAAATTCTATAATCTTAACTTCATGCTCTTAACTTTATATTAAAACCTTAGTCTGAATAACATGAAGCCCTATAATATTTATATGATTGCTAATCTCTTAAGCATAATATACCACATGTAGAAATTAAGTAAATGTAATTTTTGCATTGGCACTCTTCCTAAGAATACAAACTATCGCTTCCCAAATTTCTCCAATTAGTGGTCATTCAGAAGAAATAAAATCTTACAAGTGATTATCTACCCACACATGATATTTAAAATCTCTATTGATAATTTCCTGGCAAGGCCAGTGAGTTCTCTGACAAACATTAAATCGAGCACCTTCTGATTTTTTGTAATTTTCCCAACTACGATGTTTAATCAACTGATTGTGTGGTCTAATACCAGGAGGCTGGGGACATGGAAACCCAGGGAGGAGTTCAAATGAAGGGAAGGTAATTTTCTCATGAATTCCCCTTTTGCCTTTTTGTAAGGGGTAGTGGAAGCGTGAGTGGAATTTTACTTTCTATCTTCAGACTGTACAGAACTTTTCAGCTGTATTAATAACAAAAGTAGAAGAAGCAAGGGTTTCAGATGTCCAGGTTCACTTTGCGACCCAGGGTCTTCACCCACTGGACTTTGTCAGCAGGCAAGCCTCCATGGCTGGTTCCCAACACTAAAATATTCCAGTAACAACTCTAGGTAGATCATCAAGGAAAAAATGAAGAAAGAGATCTGGAACCTCAACTTGATTTAATAGATACCTATAGAATACTCCACCCAACAACCATGGATTATACAGTCTACTCATCACCACATGGAATGTGCTCCAAGATAGATCACATCCTCGGCCATAAATCGAGAATAAGCAATTTCATTAGATTGAAATACTGCTATGCACCTTCTCAGTTCACTGTGGAATAAAAACAAGTATCAACGCCGACAAATTACCACCAAAGACCACAAAGACATGGACACTAAGCACTATCTGCAATAAACCCACAGCCAGCATATTGCTAAATGGACAGAAACTGGAAACATATTCCCTGAAAACTAGAACAAGAAAAGACTGCCGACTCTCACTTCTCCTGTTCAACATTGTGTTGAAAGCCCTAACTAGAGCAATTAGACAAGAGAAGGAAATCAGGGGTGTCCAAATAGGAAAAGAGGAAGTTAAGTTATCCCTCTTTGCTGATGATATGATCCCATACCTCAAAACCCAAGAGAATTTGTCAAAAATCTCCTTGCGCTGATAATGGACTTTAACAAAGACTCAGGGTACAAAAGAAGTTTGCAAAAGACAGTTGCATTCTTTTAAACCAACAGCAAGCAAACAGAGAACCAAATAAAAAGCATACTCCCATTCACAATAGCCACACACACATGCAAAAGAAATACCTTGGCATATCCCTAACTAGAGAAGTGAAAAACCATTACAATGAAAACTACAAAACACTGCTCAAAGAAATCCAAGAAGACACAAACAAATGGATAAATACTCCATGCTCATGAATTGGAAGAATCTACATTTTTAAGATATCCATCTTACCAAAGACAATCCACAGATTCAATGTAATACCCATTAAACTACCAACATCATTCTTCTCAGACCTGGTAATGACAATACAGAAATTCATATGGAAACATAAACGACCACAAATAGTCAAAACATTCCTTAGCAAGAGAAACAAAGTGGGAGGTATCACACTTCTAGACTTTAAACTTTACTGTAAAGCTACAATAATCAAAACAGCCTGGTATTGGTACAAGACAGGCATGTAGACCAAAGGAACAGGATAGAGATTCTGGAAGCAAAACCTCAATTTTTCAACCAACTCATCTTTGACAAAGCCTCCCCCCAACAACCACTGGTGAGAGGAGAACTTATTCAGTAAATGGTGCTAGGAAAACTGACCACATGCAGAAGACTGAAACAGGTTCCCTACCTATCACTATACACAAAAATCAACACTAAATGGATCAAAAACCTAAATGTAAAGCCTCAAACTATAAGAACTTTAAAAAATGTGGAAGATAACCTTGGAAATTGGAACTGGCAACCAATTCATGATCAAAATCTCAAGTGCCCATGCCATATCAGATAAGATAGACAAGTGGAAGCTCATCAAACTGAAAAGCTTCTGCAAAGTAAAAGAAATCACCAAGAGAGCAGGGTAACAACCCACAGAATGGGAACAAAAATATTTGCCAATTGTATATCAGACAAAGGCCTAACATCCAGGATCTACAAGTGACTCAAACACGCCAAAAGGAAAAAAACAAACAGCCCCATTAAGAAGTGGGCAAGTGGCATGAATATACACTTTTCAAAAGAAGATACATGGGCAGCAAACAGGCACATGAAAAAGCTCAGCCTCACTAATTATTGGAGAAATGCAGAAGAAAACCACATCGAGATACCACCTAAACCCAGTAAGAATGGCCATCATTAATAAAACAAACAACAGATGCTGGTGAGGATACAAAGAAAAAGAAACACTTAGACACTGCTTGTTGGATTGAAAACTAGTGCAACCTCTTTGGAAAGCAGTGTGGTGATTTCTAAAAAGACTAGATGTTGACCTTCCATATGACCCAGCAATCCCCACTGGGAATATACCTGGAGGAACTAAAATCATTCTACAAAAAAGATAACTGCACACACATGCTCATTGCTGCTCCATTCACAATAGCAAAAATATGGAACCAACTGTGCTGCCTATCAAAACTGGACTGGGTAAAAACAATGGTACATATACACAATGAAATATTATGCAGCCATAAAGGACAAATACATGGACTTTGCAGCAACTTGGGTGGATTTAGAGTCTATCATACTCAGTGATCTATCACAAAAACAAAGAACAGAGTACCATATGCTCTCACGCATAAGCAGACCCTGAATATTTACCATAATACTATAAGAATGGGATTGGCAATAGCGGGACGCTGCTGGGATCAGAGAGGAGGAGGATGCATATCTGATTTCAAACTAGGAAAATAAGGACCAAAGGGAGGCCCAAACTTTTTCTCTATGATGACCATTTGTATACCTAATCCTGAATTGTATACCACATCTTCATAAAAAAAAATTGGTCATTGCAACACATGTTTTCCAATACAAAATTTTTATCAAATGCAAAAGCTTTAAATGTATTTATGTGAAACTGTGGAGCTGAAGGTTTTAATTTTCAAAAATGTCCCACCATGCCCAAACTCTTAAGCCAACATTATTTGTTTAGTTTCAGTTAACATCTGACTTCATTTTCCAATCAAGTGTAAATCTCTGTGACAACCCTCTCAGTTCTGGTTCCAACTCTAACCAAGAAAGAAGTAGAGCTAAGTGAGATATGGAGCCTTACTAGGAGCTTATACCTTGGGTGAAATAAGGCCCAGCCTGAATTCTTGGCCTTGTCCAGGCCTCAGTAGCCTTACCTTACTTTCTCTGATGTACAATGGGAATAGATAGGGAGAGGACATGAAATTGACATTCTGCGTACTGTACTGAAATTCAGAACTTTCTAACATGGCCCAAATGCCATGTCTTTAACCCCGCAGATTGCCATTAACAGCGTATGTTCAACACCAAGAAAGACAAGCAGCCTCCCCAAGTGCCTGACCTGGACCCTGACATTTCCCACTTTCCCCTTGTTTGGGACCTGGACCAATGAATCCCTGGGCAAAGCCCAGAGGAAAGAGGCAGGTTGGGTGGTAGGGTGGATGTTCATGAGAAAGTGAGCCATGGGTGCATGGAAGTGGGGAGGTGGAGGAGGACCCACAGACCAGCATGAAGCCTCTACCCTTGAATTGACCACAGGAAAGTCAGTGTTAGAAAAAGTGGAGATGGGACTGGGAAATCTGGGGTTTGATGTCTTTAAAATTATTCATGGCTGTGGATCCCTTGGTGAGGTGTCTAGTTTCCCCAGTGTGCACTGACCCCAGATGAAGCCTGCTGGACCAGCAAACTGACTGTTCTGGAGTTTGGGTTGAGGATGAAGTTGGGGCTGGGCTCAGTTAATGTCCCCATGGGTCTTAAATGTCCTGGGCTGCAGCTGCTGACTCAGCTCTGACCAGCCAGGAAAGTCCTTGGATCCTGAGAAGCTTCCAGATGACCTGGAGAAGTGTGGGGAGCTCCAGGCTGATATAGTTGATTCTTTCCTGGTGACTGAAAATACGCTTGGTCTCTCTTTAGGCAAAGCTTTTGTCTCTTCTGTTTACTTGGGAAATGGTCTAGCAAACCACTAACAGTCGATCAATTCAAAATATGTGATATATGATAAATATGTACAGTTTTTGTCAATTAAAAAGAATTTACTAATGTATATGCATAGTTGGTATCAGTAAAGTCTATTTCATTTTTGTTCTGAGTTGAAGAATATGGAAATAAGTTAAAATAAGAAAAAAAAAGTTGGGAGAAATTTTTTAGCAATAAAAACAAAAACAAAACCCAAAAAGCATTTGATTGAAACTCAGCCAAGGCTGTGTGGGGACAGAGTGGTTTTCACCAAATGCGTACTGAGGAACCTTCTGTCACATTTGAGGAACTGTTGGGGTGCAAAAATCTATTCTGAATCAATTCTGAATCTCCCCGAATCAGTCCGTGAACTGATCACTGGGCTTTCTTAGCCAGGAAAACCCTGAGCAATCTGTTTCTCAATCCCAGCCTTCAGGATCACACAAAAGTCTCCTGAAATGTGATCCCTTTTTCCCCATCCCCTCCATTCTAGCCATTTTTTGAGGAGTTTTTATCAAGGAGAGGCCACAATGCTGTGTCATATAAACAGTTTGCTCAATGTGAATGCCATGAAGTGTATAATCCAATTTAAAGTTACATTTTCTCAAATGTAAAAGTCAGTAGATTTCACCTGCTCATCCCAACATGCCAATGTCAGGTTTCTTTTTAATCAAAATTAAGCAACAACTTCACATGGTAATGCCTGACTGGAGCTAAGTAGTGCCTGGCTGCTGCTGCTGCTGCTGCTGCTGCTGCTGCTTCTTCTTCTTCTTCTTCTTTTTCTTCTTCTCCTTCTTCTTTATGATGTGGGGTACAATTCAGGATGAAGTACATAAGTGGTCATCATACGGGTGAGGTACAGGTTTCCCACTGATATTCATTTTGCCTGGTTTGGGATCAGGTACCTTTATTGATGATATGTAGCATCCTCCTCCCCTGGCAGTGTCCCACTACTGCCAATCGCTCTTTTGTAGTATTATGATAAATGTTTAGGATCCGCTTATGAATGCAAGCATATGGTACTCAGTTCTTTGTTTCTATGATAGATCACTGAACATTATAGACTCTAAATCCATCCAAGTTGCTGCAAAGTCCATAATTGTGTCCTTCCTTATGGCTGTGTAATATTCCATCATGTATAGGTACCACATTCTGTGGTTATCTTCTTGAGATATTAGTGAGACAGGAGATAGATAGAGAAAGGCTATGCAGACAGACAGGGCAGGCCCTCCAGTAACAATGTAGCAAACTTCCAGCAGTCCTCTCAGGCTGACACACTCCCTGTTGGTAAACAAGCTCCCTGAAAGTCACTCAAGCTAGAACTTAAGTACTCACGGCTAGGATAGAAAAATGACCAATCAGCTCACAGCAAATGCTAGCCAATCAAATTGTCTTTGGGCTATATGAGCACCAGGTTTCAGCTCCAAATCAGCAACCCCCTCAGGTCCCCTCCCATTGTGGGAGCTTTTCTGTTCTTTTAATAAATCCCGCTTTCTCACTTTCCAGCTGTCCGTGTTCCTCATTCTTCCTGGACATGAGACAAGAATCTCAACCTGAAGAGCTGCCGAAGATCATCGGGGTTGAAGAGCTGTGCACCCCAGAGGCTGGCTTGCCAGTCAACTGAGCCAGCAGAACAGGGAGAGTTGCTGGAAGAAGGTGAGAGTCTGAAGTTGAGACATTCCGGGGGTTAGGCTTGTCGGCCCACTGAATCAGCAAGACTCTCAGGGTCTGGCTTTCCCCATCCCATTAGAACCAACACTCTGGGGGGTAGGCTTGCCAACCCACTGAATCAGCAACACGCAGGGTTTGACTTCTCAGCCTATTAGAGCCGACACTTCTGGAGCTCGGCTTACCAGTCCCTCAAGTTGACCCTCTCTGGGGCTCGGCTGACTGACCCAATAAGCGGACAATCTCAAAGCCCAGGCTGACCTGAAAAATCTGTATCATTAGCATCAGCTATTTGGTTTGCCACAGTCCCTGCTCCACCTTTGCTGGTTCCCTGTAGGAATTTGGGCTTGTGACCTCTAGTCGAGGATTTGTTCATTTTTCCAATAAACATTAATTAAACACCTATGCCATTCTTACAGAAGTCCCATTCTTACAGAAGTCATGGAGCTTCATTCTAGTTTGGGAAGACAGACTATAAACAAATAAGAAAATTAAAGACTATGTTAGAAGTTGATTGTTCTATGGGGAAAGTAAAGCAGAGGAGATAGCAAATGTGGATGGGGCAATTTAAAAATAGAATATGAAGGCAAGAGCTCACAAAGACATTTAATTTTTGTTGTTGTTGTTGGAGTCTCACTCTGTTGCCCAGACTGGAGTGCAGTGGCCGCTCCTGGCCACCGCAGCCTCAACCTGCTGGGC